>NC_083623.1:3076881-3114381 GCF_963584025.1 Labrus mixtus
CAGCTCTGCATGGGTCTGTAAACCTTTCTGTGTTCTAACCTCTCTCCATTTTTCAAAAAGCATCTCCAATATTGATCCTAGTTTGAGCACGTTTCTGCTCGTGGAGCTTATTAGAAACATGCAGAGGCTTTTTAGGTCGGGTACAATCACTTCTATCTGAACCACTTCTCTTGCCCGCTTCCATCGCTGCAACACCTGTTGACCTGATAACTGCTCTCATATCTGGCAAACCGAGGGGCGTCCAAAACGGCCATGTGTGGAGGGGTGCCTTAAAAGCGCCTACCTTCTCTGGTCCAAACAAATCCAGAGCATTCAGGAGCAGAATCTAAAGTTAGAAGGAGGACATACTGGCTGCTGCATTGTTGTCAGAGAAGCCAGCACTTCAACATGTTTCCTTAATGATCAGATAGTAAGATCACTTTATCTCCTTTAAAAGTCCTTCATAAAATCAGAATCCCAACAATAAATTAAAAAGCAGGAATAAAAGAGACTAATAAATAAAATGCACTGATGCAGCAGGATGAAGTAAAAAAGCAGCATTTCAGCACTTTTCCTTCCACTATTTGTCTTTACAAAAATAATGCATACGCATATCCATAAAGCGTTGTAGCGAGCCTCTGCATGGTCAGCGAAGAGCTTTTTTTAGAAAACACTATTCTGCACCTTAACTACCACAAAGACGTAGAAGGTGCAGGTGGTGAGGAGGGGACGAGCCGGGGAGACCCAGAGGAGGGATCCTCAGAGAGAGAGAGGCTCGACCTGCTGATCTCGCACCATCAGCAAGAACTATTTGTTGTCTCTCTTTGGAGGCCCACAGACTCAAAGTGCTGATGTGTGAGCGTGCAGCAGGCGGAGGAACAGTAAAGAGACCTGCACTGCAAAAATACACTTTAAAGGTTTGTGTTTGAATAAAAATGAACTGTTTTAGTTGTTTTATTGGAGTTCCTACAAAACATTTCTAAAAACTTTAACATAAAATGTTCTTATTTAGGTTTTTTTAATTACAGAAAACCTGGTAAGAATAAAGCAACAGAGGGTTTTAACTCAGAAAGAGCACCCTCCTTTCACCTGAAGAAGACCTCTGGTGGAAACGTTGTGATCAATTCAAACTTTTTGTGACATTTGAGCGAGTGTGCAGGCGTCTTCTTCCTCAGGCTACGGTGGCCCTGAAGTGCAAAGCACAACGACAAATCACAAAACACACACAAGAAGTCAGAAAACACAACGACATTAACTTCTAACTGAAAAGGTGTAGGTACCTGCTGTCGACAAGGATCGTCGCTGATTGGACGAACACACTGTCCGTCTTCAGACTCAGTCTCTACTATCAGAGAATATTTTTCCACAATTTGGGCAGCACATCATGATATTTTCAATCCTCCTGCTCCGCTTCCTTCATTAACTTTTCTCTGCCTGGCGCCAAAGGCGTACGAAGCATTTACTTCCTGTTAAATAAACGGACAGTGCCTTCGTCCAATCAGCGACGATCCTTGTCGACAGCAGGTACCTATACCTTTCCGTTAGAAGTTAATGTTGTTGTGTTTTCTTATTTCTGTGTTTTGTGTGATTTGTTGCGATTTGTCGTTGTGCTTTGCACTTCAGGGCCACCGTATCAGACCAAGAGATCGTGCAGTCTGACTTAGGAACATTGGTCTAAAGACAAATGGGCGACGTCTCGAGGGAGAATCTAAAAATTGCATGCCAGCTGAGCGTTGTCTTTCCCTCGGGTCTCCACATTTAATCACATTTATAACTTCAGTTTACCACACTATATGTAGAGATTTGTTCTTGTAGTTCCAAAATGGCAGAAACTGTATTTATAATCCAACATATTTAGTGAGTGTATAAATAGATCTGTTCTCCACAGAGGGAGTTTAGACGCTGCACGCACCAGCCCCTCTAACTCCCCACAAACAACTCAAGACGATCCGGTAAACAAGCAGCGGTAAACAACTTATCTGTGTCCACATCTGGATCTGTTTAGACATGGAGCGCCTTCACACACACACACACACACACACACACACACACACACACACGAGACAGCAGATTACAGTAACACTGACAATCCACAAATAACACCTGCTGTTTGAGTGATTCATCGCAGAGAGTTAAACAGCAAAAAGGCTCAATCAGCACTTTCAGGACGTTTTGGTTCCAGCTGCTACCTGGAAGTCTTTGGCTGCTCTCAAAGTGACTAATCCTGTTTTTTATTTATTTTAATCGTCTGTCATGTTTGAGGCGTGGCTTCTGCCCCTTTGATGGAGTAGTGTTTGCCTTAATTTAAAGTCCCACTGTCCACATTACTCAGGGTGTTTTATGAGCAGGCTTCCAGGAAACGGAGAAAAAACAACATTTCTCATTTCTTCCACATGAACACAGCGCTCTCTCTGGGTGCAGTACCACAGCCCACCAACAGGGGTCAGTATGTAGCTGTGTGCTCACATCAGCTCATCTTTCTTCTCCTGTCTAATCTTTTCAGACATTATATCAGGTAATCTCTTTACCTCGTCTTTCACCTCGTGTATTTCAAATCTCTCCTCTTTTTCTTCATATTTAGATTTTCCATCCTCGTTTTGTCTTTTTTTTTAATTCTCTCACATCTCCTCTCCTCTTGTTGTTTTCTTTTGTTTTGGAAATAAAATCCTGTTTCCCTCGTTTCCAATTATCAATTTGTCATGTCGCTCCCCAAACATGAAGAGTTTCCATTCCTCCTCCTCTTCTTCTTCTTCTTCTTCTTCTGTTTTTATTCTCTCTTTTCTAGCTTCTTGTCTTCACACTTTACAAAACCTCATGCCGCCCCTCCATCAGTCGCTGCCCGAGGTGGGCCACTCAAGTCAAAAAGAAAAAGTCAGGACACGCCCCCCTCTTCGAGTGTTTCCCTTTGTGATGTTTCTTTAAACATTAAAAGTCTGAATTCCTCTTCTTTCCACCTCATCTCATCTTCTGATCTCATCTCCATCGTCCTCTTGATTGAGAAAAAAAAAAACACACTCCTCCTTTTTTTTAAAATTCACCTCCTCTCGTCTCCTCTTTGAAGAGAAATTAATTAAGATTTTTAAGAATTGCTTCTCCTTGCATCTTCCTCGGTGAAAGGAAATAAAATTCAGCTTCCTTACTTTCCACTTGGACACACACGCATACACACGCACACACACTGACACACACACACACACACACACACACACACACACACACACACACACACACACACACACACACACACAGATTTTCTGCTAATTCCTCCTTTTTCCTGCCGGCTAAAAATGGAAAGTTGTTTATTCCTGTGAACAGATGCCTCCCTGAAAGAAACACACCCAAATCTCATAAATACCTGCATACACACACCTATAACTGTTTGTGTGTGTGTCTGTGTGTGTGTGTGTGTGTGTGTGTGTGTGTGTGTGTGTGTGTGTGTGTGTGTGTGTGTGTGTGTGTGTGTGTGTGTGTGTGTGTGTGCGTCCTGAACAGACCATCACTGACACTCAGGTTTGTGCGTTTCCAGTCCGTCAGTGATCAACTGCTGCCTCTCTTTCAGGTGTTTCATGCAACGTTTCTCTCTCCCGCAAAGACACAAAAATTTAATCTAAATCCTCTCAGACTTTCTTCTGAGCAGGAGGAAACAGATCTGTGAAGATTTTTTTTTTTTTTTTCTTTAAAGCGTTGGCGTCCGCGAGACGTTTGAGCACTCAGGCAGCAACACACTAAACAAGTTTTAGTACAAACTGACCCTTTGTCAAGTCCCTCCTGCTTGCCTTAGTTACAGTTGCTAAGGAGGACAAACAAAGCCTCAGAGAGTCCGTCTCCATTGAAAACACCTGTTGGGTTTATTGACTCGTATTCCTATTCATCCTTATTCCAACTGTCCTTTGAAACATGTGGGGTTTTAGCATCTCATGGAGAAGAGAGAGAAAGATAGAGCATCATGTTTAAAAAATAAAAAATATCAGCTGATTAACCAAAGCACCTTTCTCTCAGGTGAGTGCCGAGCTGTCACTGGTTCAGCTCTCTGCTCCACATACATTCACCTCCAGAAAATCCTCTTCACAAAGAAGCTACTTCGGTTTGATCACCATGGCAATAAGAAAATAAACATTTACTGTTAGGGCTGTTTTCTGAATCCAAATCAAATGTTCAGGCCAAACTGAAAAAAATGATTTAACATTCTCGTAACTGGATAATCTGCAGATGTTGTTTGAATTAAAAACTCTATAAAAAGATGGACGACATGACGGCTCCCCCTCAAAGTGAAGCCAAAACATTTGCAGCTCCCTCGACTGACCGGCTGCAGTATAGGCCATAAGCTCCGCCTCCTCCTTGTTAACAAATATGACATAAAACTATAAAATCAAAACAAACGTCTCATCGTCTTTTCTTTAACATGGTTGAAAAAATGTTGTCACATGTTTATTTTCTTTAAAACCGTGTGGATGATTATACGGTGTGAAAATGGTCTTCTCGTATCATAACGACGGACTACCGCCCCCCTGCTGGCATGGAGAGTTATTTCCTCTCATGCATGTACGTGGTGGTTGGCCGTCAGCTGTAGTCTTTGCGGTGCGTTCAAGTGCAACTTTTTTTCCTCCTCCTATCCAATCAAGGCGTCAAATGGCAGCAGCTGCATATTTTCAAATGAACAGAAATGTAAAACGGCATTTTCACGGTTGACAGAAAAATCATTTCTTGGTTAATTCCTTTTACTTTACTGCAACTTGGTTTGCAGATATGACTCGTACCTTTTCATTTTCAACAATGACGCCTTAAGTAGAACAGCAGATAGCCTCAGACGTCCCAGACAGATGAAGTTACATAACTTCAGACACTCAGCTCAAACTGAGACAGAAGCTGAACATCCATCCATCCATTCAGACGGTGAGAGGCAGAGAACACCCTGGACCTGTCGTCAGTCACTCACAGGACACAAAAGAAGAACAATGACTGTTAAAGTTAAGTTGACTGTTAAGTCTCACACACAGACGTTTAGTCAAACACATATTTTAAAAAAAGGATTCTGAGAATCTCCTCGAATCTGTCAGGAGGAGAAAACTCAGCTTTATTTAGTTAATTACAGCTGCAAACCAGTCAGCTGAATGTGGTGTTCCCTTACACACACACACACACACACACACACACACACACACACACACACACACACACACACACACACACAGGGTGTCCCGCCACAGGCTGTTTGCTGCTAACCATTAAGGCATGTAAACACGCTGATTCGGGTGTCAGGCGACCAGAAATGAGAGTCTTTCTCTGGGCATGCTCACAGAACTGTCCCCCGCGTCAGCCCGCCCGTCCACTGTGGCTCTGGCAGGAAGATGGCGATAGCGTGAGTGTGCAAAATAACTCCCAGTTGTTAAATGATGCACCACACAAAGGCATCATTTATTGCATGTGAACGCTTCATAATAAATCTGAAAAAGGTAAAAGTCCCCATGAAGCAGATGTTGTGATATTTCCAACTCAAACATGATACAACCAGTCACAATGCAAAATCTAAAATCATCTAATCTGCCTTCAATCTTCACGGTCGACAGCAGATTTCATGGTACACAGATTGAGACGGTTTTGACACATTCTGCAGCTGAAAAAAAACTTTAAGGCTCAGAATGGGTTTCTGTTTTAAAATCAAATCCTGGCCTTTATTTTGAATCTCAGAAGAGGCTGGTTGCTGCCACTTTTCTGTCTAAGATTATGTTTAATACATGCACTGTGTATCATGGAGCTCTGAGGCTCATCACTACATTTCAATCCCTCACTCATCACTGTTTTGTTGTATTGTCAAATGGACTTATTTGACCTCATGAAAAAGTGACCTCCTGATTAATTACGAACCATCCAGACCGCTCAGGTCATCTGGGACAGGTCTGCTCTCTGTCCCCAGAGTCAGAACCAAACATGGAGAAGCAGTGTTCAGTTTCTATGCTCCCTATATCTGGATCAAACTCCCAGAAAACTGCAGGTCTGCTGAAACTCTCAGCTCGTTTAAATGGAGGTTGAAGACTCACCTGTTTACAGCTGCCTTTCATTAAACAACTCTGCACTGTAACTTTTAACTCTTTTTATATTTTTACTTTATTTATTTCAATTGATTTCATTTGAATTATTTTTATTTGAACATATTTTCAGATTTTATAATTTCAGTGATTTTTAAATGTTCTATTTTAAAGAGCCCATAATATGACCTTTTTGGGGTTCGTATATTTAATCTATGTACTGCTCCTCCTTGCTCCCTCTACGCTCTGAGTCCGTCAGTTACACTCTGTTGAGCCCACACTGTTAGACCCCACGTGAGCCAAGTCTGCTCTGATTGGTCTGCCGATCCGCTCTGTCGTTATTGGTCAGTTGCTCAGCACGGTTCTCGGAAATGTCCCGCCTCTTTTACCACATTAGGAATGCAGCCACTGGCTCCGTCCGAGGGGAGCATGAACATTAGCAAAAAAAAATTATCGAGGGGGGTTAGAACCGAGCGTTACATGCAGCTAATGCTACAGCTAACAGGAGGACGTAGGAGAAGCTGCGTTTCCGCAGACTTTGAATTTTTGCACATAGATGTGCCTAAACATGCACAGGACACTTGGAAAACACACTAAAGAGCATATAAAACCAGAAAAAGAAGAATATGGGACCTTTAATGTTTCTTTTCTTTCCTCTGTCATGATGCTTTTGATGTCTTGTGTGAAGTACTTTGAATTGCCTTGTTGTTGAATTGTGCGACATAAATAAACTTGCCTTGCCTCATGCAGACTTAAACACTGGCATATTTTTTTTATCTATCTAAGTCTATCTTAGGTCTACTTCCTTTGTACCTTCAGCTGTTGTGGTGAATTTTATGTAGACCATGGTAAATCCCAATATTCAACATGTATTGGGGTACATGTTGTAACGTGGGCCGTGTACTGTGATAGGTATCGTGTATCAACCCCCCCTTCAAAAACACAAACCTACCCCTTTAATCCCCCGTGGGCCAAATACAGGAACTAGCTTGTGGTAAACATTCAGGTGTTTTCTTTCTGCATACATTTACACTATTGTGCATATGCATCCAAACAACCTGCAGACACACCTTCAAATACAGACACAAAGGCAGAGCCACACACACACACACACACACACACACACACACTCACACTACAGAACAGCGACTCATCGGAGTCTCAGGGGACTCTTCCATATGCTCGCCGCGCTGAACCTCGAAAACTCGGCTCACTCTCACACCTCACAAACTAGTGATGAAAGCGATTTCCTTCCAAAACGCTAATCAGGACCAAAAATAACTTGCTTGATCATCTTCTATCAAAGGCCAACGGGACGCTCCGACACACGGACAGACTGACGGCATAAATGTAAGCTGACACCAACCCAGTTATGTCAACAAAAAGAAGAAGAAAAAAAACACACACCTTAAAAAAAGCAGACAGGTAGACATATGTGGGACATGGCTAATGACAGGGACTACTTTAAAATTAGAAATGAGAGTGAGGCTCAGAGAAGGTGAAGACAGAGGAGAGGAGTGAATACACCTTTGAAGACTTATTAGCTGACCTCGTTCAAAGAGGATTTTTCAAATACGTTGTTTGTACAAGAGGGTGGTTTGAATTATTATTTCTGCTTCGACTGACACCAATACTTCTCTGGATATTACCTTCAGTCCATCAGTACAGCTGGTGTTATGTTCACATTTCAAATAGGGATGCAGAGATAAATGGGCGGATACTGACATCAATATATTGAGGGGGTTTTTCTAAAGTTTTACTATCAGGCCGTTTTTGCCTATGTTAGAGAGGACGGCTGAACAGACAGGAAATGAAGGGAGGAGAGAGAGCAGGGGTGACAAGAAGGAAAAGGTCAGAGGTCAGAGGCCATCCAAAACACCCTTATGTCGTGATGTAGTCAGACCACACTAACCAAGACCAAGACATACCCGAGACCAGAGTGCTCCAAGACCGAGGCAAGGCAGAGAACTTTAGGGATCAAGACCGAGGGAAGACCAAGACCTAGGCAGGGTGAGACTGAGACAAGACCTGGTTTTCCAGGGTGCTGGTGGCCTGGTGATTGGTGTACACGCCCCACGTAGTGAGGATGTGGTCCTCTTGGCGGACAGCCCGGGTTCAAATCCAACCTGTGGCTTCTCCTCAAGTCATTCCCAACTCTCCCTTCCCCTAGTTTCTGACTTTATCCACTGTCCTGTCTTGAAATTTTGGTTTCATCCCTGAGCGTTGAGTTTCTTTGGATATGACGAGAGATGTGATTGGTTGTGTGTATTCTGTCCTCTGACCTCTCAGACTTTTTTCAAACATCACAATCAACACTTTTTGTCTTGTTTTGAAAATTTGACAACTATCTTGGACTATCTGGAATCCCCGATGTTGTTGTTGAAAAATGTAGACGGCTGTGTGTCAGAGGAAAAGGCTTAAAGGGGTTCAACATTAATCATTTTCGCGCAGGCGGACGGCTGCTCTACTGATAGGCGATGACCTTTCAACCATTTACGAATTTCATACCGTAAAATAATGAGTCTATTCTTGTAAATTTATGACTTTAAAGACAGGGTTGATAATTTCCTCCAGATCCACTTTATAAGATGTTGGTTGAAATTGTCTTTAGGTCCTGACAGAAATTAATAACTCATGTTCTCTGAAAAAGGAACAAAGAAAATCCATCATCTGTATCAGTTTGTAAGTCTGTAAAAACTTTGACCAATGTCTGCCATGAGGTACCAATCTGATGAACCAATCAGGCGCCTCCCTGTCTCCCTGCTCATTCTCTACCTCTTGCTCGCTCTAGCCCAAACTCAAAGCACATCACCGATGACAGAGTTCACACTGTGGAGGAAAGGTGCTCGTGCATGTGAGTGAGGGGGTGTGGCTTTTGAGGGAGCACAGAGGGGAGGGGGTGGGTGCAGACGGAGCACTGAGGGAATGCTACTTTCAAAATCATGCTAGTTTTCGAAAATTACCAACCCTGGCTTTAATCTCGTAATTTAGGATTTTTTTTAACATGGCCCTAATTCTCCATCGAATTCAAGAGTACTTTGGTTGGAAATTTGTATTTTATACAATTTATTATTCTTTTTTAATTATTTTTTACTTGTATTATAACTATCACTATTGATATTGTAACATGACCCAAGTCCCTTAAAGTTAGCATTAAAAGCACCATTAGCGTCACAACAAGTTGTAATGAAGTGAATATTTAGATCCAGTATAACCCGAGACAAAACAGTTTTCTTCACTATCCATTACCGTCAGACGAATAAAACATGTCATCACTGAAACATCAAATGACGTCACAAAGGAGAAAAGGCAAACAGATGATTCTATTCATATTTATTTGAAAACAACAATCCTTTTTTTCCACTTCTACGGCGATCTCTTGTTGTTGGGTTCATACATGATATTTGTATTAATTCCACAGAACACCATCACAAACGTTACCCTTTTGTATATGCACGTTTACTTTTTTTTGTCTATTTTTCTATCGTTGTCATTTCTAAACAATGACTTGTGCTTTGATATCTTCGAAAGAGAGAAAAGAGAATTTTTTTTTAAAGACATCATCGTTGTCATGATAAGTGTACATAACAGAGGGAGGGGTTCGAAATAGAAAAAAGTTGTAAGAAGAGGATATACTGGTCAAATACACACTGATACAGACAAAGATACTGTACACACTCACATTGCAGCCTGCCCGACTCCGCCCAAAACTGTCCAAAAGAGAAAAGAGTTGTGTCACTGAAAACACCACAACCCCTAACTGCTCCCTTCTTCTCCTGATTTGAGGACTTTTCAGTATGATTATTGTTGCCTTGCAACAAATACATTCCCTGCTGGTGAGCAGAGTTTTGGCTAAATATTGCTTAGCTACACAAAAGATATCCAGGAGAGGAGAAGGAGGAGGGATCACAGCAGGGTTCAAGAAAAGCAGTGCGGAAAGCCTCAATGTCACAACTGCCAAATGTATCATTACAATTTCAGGGTTCAGAGTGCAGAAGAGTTCTCCTCCGAAACATTACCAATCAAAGGTTGCTGCAAAAAAAAAAAAAAAACTGACCAGAGACCTGGGACTCTTATAGCAGAGGTCCGGAGAAATATAAGGTGCATTTGTCAGAGAGTTTGGTGTGTTTCCTGTAAGCGTGTCCCCAGAAATGAAGCCGTTAAATAAGAGTTTGAATGGGTTGATTGCCATGGCCATAGTGTGCATCAATGCAGAGAAAATGTTTGTGTGTTTAGGGGAGCTGAACGACTATTTACATGGACTGGAATGTTTTCCCCCGTTCAGAAATCCGACTAATAAAAAAAACTGGATTCGTTTGGGTAAAGTAGTATGTCATCAGCGTAATGAGATATCTTCGTCTGGCGCGCAAATAGAGGTGGTTCTGGGGAGGAGCTCGGAGGACGGGTTAGAAAAAACCAACAATTGAAGCGTAATGCCACGGTGCAATAAAGGCGTGTTCATTCATTTAATGCTGAGAGCGAGTCTCGTAAAAAAAACGAAAAAAGGAAAAATTACCTCGAAAGTGCGAAAAAAAAACGAGAAATCACGATCAGGGACAGGCGAACGTTAGTGGAGAAAATGTACAAGCAAAGTAGCATAATGTGAATGTCATTCTACATGTTATGTGCAGATAGATAGATAGATAGATAGATAGATAGATAGATAGATAGATAGATTCTTTATACTGTATTCATATGCTGGGTAAATATGATGCTAAATCTTACTTCGATGTGTATATACCTCCAAGTAGAGGGGGCTCACTTAGATGTATATAAATAGGTCTAACATTTATAAAGCCATATTACAGTGTACATATCCTCGCCCTAATGTAAGCAATAGCAAAAAACCCATGCTTTACATACATAGAAAAAGGCATCCACGACATTTAAGAAAAAATGTACAATTTTATGAAACATGGTAACAATAATAAATAGTATTATAGAATCGCTGCTGTACACAAAAAAGCCATTTTTTAAAATTTCACTCATATAAAAATATGTTTTAGTGCAACCGTACGTAATAATCGTAATATCCATAACTTCACATCGCTTGTTGAGACTTTAAGGTGTCCATAACAAAAACAAACAAAAAAAAAAAAACACAGGAGGTGGGGGAGGGGAAAAAAGGGGGGAAGGCAGGGGAAGGGGAGAAAGTTGCATTTCTTACAAAGCTGATACATGATAGTATTGTATTTACATTTACCTTCCTGCTTTGTTTGCTTATAAGAATATAAGCAAAGAACAAACTAAAGATGAAAGAAAAGGCACACACATAGCTGTCTGACTTTTTTTTTTGTCTTTTGACGTACCGCTTAAACCAGAGTCCGTTCTTGATTTTTTTTTTTTTTTTTTTTAGCAGATTTTGGTCGGGCTCATGTGTTGGTATTTATTTAGTTCACATACATGTAAAACTGTATACAGATCCTCTTTTTTAAAAAGTCTTTAAATAAGAAAAAGGTTTCATAGAGCAGGCCCTGGTATGAACAGGCATGCTGTAGGTACACGTACATTAAAACTGCAAAAGTCCACTTGAGTCTTTTTTTTGACAAGAGCTGTTTCTCTTTGTATGCGTCGTGTGTGTGTGTGTGTGTGTGTGTGTGTGTGTTTGAAAGAGAGAGAAAGTGTGTGTGTGTATAAATTGGAGTATGATAATGTGTGTAAAGTGTGCAAAAGTCTTTTTTTTTCTCTCTCTGTTGCACTTCATCCCTTCCTTTTATCCCAAAACTAATAAAGAAATCCATCGTTTTTCCTCCTCCGTTTCTTCTTCTTCTGCGGCACTATGACACGTCTCTGCTTCTTTTTGTGCTTTCAGCCTCCCAGTCTCGCTCCAGCATGAGAGGTTTGGACGATGACGGAGGCTGGTGGGCTTCAAATCCAGGGTTGGGGCTTGGCGGATGAGGGGAAGGGGAGCAGGAGGAGGAGGAGGAGGACGAAGGGGAGTTGGGGACTGATTGGTGAGGAGGAGGCCTGAGCTCCAGGCCGCTAAAGTGCTGAATCCCAGGTGATGGTGACGGGTGAGGAGATGGGGAGCGCTGCTGAAAGTGGGAGTCGGGGGACAATGCAGAAGGAGTAGAAGAAGAGGAGGAAGACGCTCGGCCGCCATCTTTCCTTTTATCCTCTCTGCCTCCTCCTCGTTCTGCGAGCTCCTTCCCCTCGATGCAGAGCGAGGCGATGGCCTTGGTGCAGGTCTGGATGCTCTCCTCCTGCTCCTGCCTCACCTCCCTCTGAGGTGAAGTCGACTCCCTCTGCCTGTCGCCCCCTCCTCCTCGAGCCCCCCTCTCCGTGGAGGAGGTGAAATGAGCGGAGGTGGCCTCGCCGGCCGAGGAGTCCTCGGACGTGCTCTGCTGCAGCACCAGGCGGGATGTGCTCTGCTGTGCCCCCTGCTGGCCCAGAGGTGAGGTGACAGCTGACGGGACGGAGTGTACCATCTGGATCCCTCCGATGGGGATCATCGGGAACGGAGAACGCACCTGAAATCAAAAGTTCAGCTTTAAAAAAAATCTTGAAATGAATATGACACAATCACAGTTACTATATTCTGCTGGCTCGAATGTGGATTCATCCGCCGCTGGAAATAGTCCCCAACAAATGCCTTATGTACTCCAATTTGAGTCGCACAAGGTGTCCACCTACCAGAAAAGCACTGGCTGTACGTTCAGCAGTGTTTGCATGAAGCGTTTCTGCTCTGAGAAGAAAACCACTGCATGTCCGTCCTGTCTCTATGACAACGACCGCTATGTGACCGACACTGCTCCGTTACTTTTTACTGCATACTTTATATTTGAGATCGTTTTTTTACCCGATCAGACACGGAGCGAGGAGGATGTGAGTACAAGACACGATCTGTAGGCGGCTAAACTACGGGGAATATCATACATTTGGAAAAGAGTGCCGGTGACGTCAACAGCGCCTTTCTGAAAAGCTGAAAGGTTAGGAGCGTTAGGAGCGGCCGCACAAAAATGACGGCGCGCACAGAATAAAACATGCTGGACGCTGCGCTTTTTCTCCAGGCGGACTGCCAGGAGCGTCACAGGATAACATTCGGGTTCAAGTACACATAAAATTAAAGTTTACAAAACGAAAAAACTAACAATTTTAAAAGATAAGTAAAAATAATTATCCAGATAATAAAAAAAATATGTATTAAATATCAAAATAAAGATAAATCACATAAAGAAAAATCAAATCCAATAACAAATGTAATACCTGGAGTTGAGAATGGAGAGGAAGGTGACTGAACAGGACTTGGTGTGGTGGGCTGGACTGGTTGCCACGGCTACCGCCCCGGTCCCCTGACGACGGTGATCCGAGAAGATGTTCCTGCAAACACAAGAGAGAGAGAGAGAGACAAATGAAACAGTGAGCAGAAACTCTGAGAAGAACCCACAGAGGAAACACACACTGTCACCGCACAATAAACACACGTATGAGGCTTCATGAAGGAAAATAAAACAAGATGTTATAAGATAAAACCTTAGTTTAAAAAAACACAAACATACTGTGTTGTGTTGGGTAAAAACAGGACTGTACGTCTTATTACAGAAAGTTGAGTTAAAGCAGAGCGAGTGTCAGCGTCATGTTTGTTGAAGTGAGACCAGCAGCAGCAGCAGCAGCAGCCAGAGTCTGAAGTGGAGCTCTTAAGAAGAAAAACAGCCGCGTTATTAACCACCACACCGCCAGCCAGGATCCCGTTACCACCAAACCAGCAGCTCTCTCTTCAATCATCTGTGTGTCTGACTCGCTCGTCGTTCCCTCATCCTCTCTGAATGTTTCTCCTCTAACCAGACGCTTTCCTTCTCGGACACTTTCTTCATTTCCTCTCTTTTCTTCAGCTTTAACACATCGGACCTCACACTCTCTGCATGTGCTGCATTATAAAGACGACCGATTCTATCAGCATTGCTTGTCACTGCCTCCAGACCACTAGGGGGGGCCCTGACGGCTGACGAACTTTGAACCAAAGCAGTGGCTCAAAATTAGCAAATTTAGCAAAACCTTTGGAGGGGCCCCAACAGACTCTAGAATCGCCACTGAGCATAGAGGGTGAGATAAGTCCAGATATCTTTATGGTCACTGTCTAAGTACTGGCTCATACAGTGGTGCACCTTCATCTACAAGACAGTTCTTGGTCTACTCCCAGCTCTACCTCTGAGTTTTTATCGGTCAGTATCCTTTGTGTTTTTGGGACCTCTTCATGCTCTCTGTCCCAAACGCTCAGACAGAAACTGGGCAAAGGGCTTCTGGGTATTCTTCACCCTCAGCCTGGACTCTGTTGCAGAACCACTTGACACTAGAGGAGCTGGTGTCCTTCAGTGTTGTTGAATCTAAAATGAAAGACCTGGAAGCAGATTTTATACGATGTCGAGGCTTTTAGATCGACTGCTTGAACGTCTGACTCCCAGATTTGACTGATAAACGGTTAAATTAAAAACATAAAAAACAGAATAATGTTGGAGCAAACCTGCAGATTCCTAAATAGATAAATGACTTTGAAATGCTAAACCAAAAATATACAAAATACTGGCACCAGTGGACGAGTGGTTTACTTCGTCTCCCATGTTCAGAGGCTGGCGGCCTGGGTTCAAATCCAAACCTGTTGCTCTTTTCCTGCATGTCATGTCCCCCTGCTCTGTCGCGCCCTGATTTCTGTCTCTATCCACTGTCCTATCTCCCCAAGGCACGTTGGTGTTTTTGTGGCTCGGAAACAAATTTCAGAGCAAAAACTTTATATGACAAAATTCGTGATCGGGTTTCTGGAAAAGACAAAACTCTGAGTTCAACCTGTGAGACATTTGGCTCTTTCTGAAAGATTTCTGCCACCGGGCTTAAAAAAATAAAATAAAAAGAGACAACCAGCTAAACTTCTGAAAGTGTAGAAAGTGAGCGCTGAGTGTGGATTAACTGCTGCCTAAAGATGCCTGTCCTCGTCCTACTTAACTCTTTGACATTAAAGATAACGTGATGGTGTTTTTTTTTTAAACACATTTTTAAGTCTTTCCGTCACTTGATTGATCCAAAGTGTTCCCGCCTCGTGAAGCTTGAAATGTGTGATGATGTAATTACACGAGCACGCTTTACTGAACGAGTGAGCCGACACATTGAGGAGAACATCCATGAGTAAGAATAAGAAATATCATGCACTCAACCTTCAGGGCACTCAACCTTCAGGGCACTCAACCTTCAGGGCACTCAACCTTCAGGGCACTCAAACTTCAGGGCACTCAACCTTCAGGGCACTCAAACTTTAGGGCACTCAACCTTCAGGGTTCTCAAACTTTAGGGCACTCAAACTTTAGGGCACTCAACCTTTAGGGCACTCAACCTTCAGGGTTCTCAAACTTTAGGGCACTCAAACTTTAGGGCACTCAACCTTTAGGGCACTCAACCTTTAGGGCACTCAAACTTTAGGGCACTCAACCTTCAGGGCACTCAACCTTCAGGGTTCTCAAACTTTAGGGCACTCAAACTTTAGGGCACTCAACCTTTAGGGCACTCAACCTTTAGGGCACTCAAACTTTAGGGCACTCAACCTTTAGGGCACTCAATCTTTAGGGCACTCAATCTTTAGGGCACTCAACCTTTAGGGCACTCAACCTTCAGGGCACTCAACCTTTAAGGCACTCAATCTTTAGGGCGCTCAACCTTTAGGGCGCTCAACCTTTAGGGCACTCAATCTTTAGGGCACTCTTACCGTCTCCATCTCCGTGCTGCCTCTGAGGTGGCCCTGAGGGTCCAGCTCTGCCTGACCCAAGACCCCGACCTGGTGAGTCGGCCTTAGGACCCGAGATCCACACTGAGGACTGGAAGACAGGAACACAAAGACGTATGACATGAAGCCTTGAAACTTCATCATGACCTTTTGCTTTATCTTAACCGACAAACAGGATAACTCACCCCTGGTGGTGGAGGTGTTGGTGCAGCCCTCGGCGAGGAGAGAGGGGCCGGATCATCCCTTTGTGGCGTCCGCGGGGTGAAAGGTCTCGCTTGTAGTCTCTTCCCGCGGGAGACGTGGGTCGAGAGAGAGGGGAGAGCAGCGACAGGTGTCCCCTCCTGGGGGAGAGGTCCCGCCTGTATCCCCCCGACACCCCCAGGTCCCTCTTCGGGGAGATGTGACGGAGAGGTGAGATGTCCCGCTGGGGCGAGAGGTGTGCGGGTCGGGGTGAGAGGTCGCGGCGTGGGGAGAGGTACCGGTGGGGTGACGGGGAGGATGAGGGGGAGATGGGGGAGGGGCAGCCAGAGAGGTCGAGCCCGGGTGAGGAGAGCCGGGAGGAGGAGGGTGAGGAGATGTCAGGAGAGAGGACGGGTAGGTCTTCATCCATGGAGGAGGAATGAGGAACCAGGAGCCTGCTCCCCAGCGCCCTCTGCAGGCCTCGCTGGTACTCCATCGTTGCCTGGTCGGTGGGCGGAGCCTGCGGCGTGATCTGGATGCTCGGCACGGTGGTGAAGTACCCGAACAGAGGAGGTTTGTTGGTGTTACCCAAGAGGTCGGCGTGATGGGAGGTGTGAGGAGCAGAGTGGGAGGAGGCCACGGCCGTGATGGACATGGAGGGGAAGGAGTACGGCTGCGGGCTGGTCGAGCGAGAGCGAGTCTTAGGCGTGGAGTCGCCATCGTAGTCGTCCTCGTCGTCGTCGTCATCGTCCACCTCGTCGCCGTCTTCCTCTCCGCCCTCTGAGTCATCGGCATCGGAGAACTGATGGTCTGCCATGGCAGATCTGGACATTTTATCAGAAGATCTCTGGCCTTCATCTCCGACATCTGAGAGAGGAGGAGGAGAAAAAAAAACATTATTAAGAGAATAAAAGAAAAGAGGAGCTGTAGGAGGCGATGACACAGAACAGGAAGCAGGACAAAAAGAAGCAAGAATAAAAAAGATGAGGAGAGAAAGAGGACATAGAAGAGGAGCAGGATGTGAAAACCGACAGAGAAAGAAAAGAAGAATGTAGAGGGAATGGAGCAGACGAGGAAGAAGAGGAGGCAAACATGAGTAGAGGTAGAGAAGGAAGGTAAAGAAGATGAAGAGCCAGAGAAAAGGTTGGTGATGAAAAAGGAAACGAGGTGTTAGGAAAGGGGATTGGAGCAAATCAGGAAAAGGGAATAAAAAAGAAAGTTGAGGAAGTAGGAGACAAATGCTGCCTCTTGGAATGATCGTATTGACCGAGTTCTGAGCACATTGTCGTAATTATGAGAGGGAAATGTCGACGATAGCCGAGTTGCCGTTGTGACGTCTGAGGACAGCAAAATGGTGGAAACCTTGGAAACAGTGTCAACAGTTGACGATACAAATATTGTTAATTGTAGCTATCATTGATCTTTAGTAGAGATTCACCGATTGTGAAAATCAGGGCGGATACCGATACGATGTTTAAAATACCTGAGACCAGAGTGCTCCGACACCAAGACCAGACCAGGACATTTAGGCATGGAGATCGAGTCAAGACCAAGACCAAGGCAGAGTGAGACCGCGTCAAGACCAAAACCAAGACCAAGGCAGAGTGAGACCGAGTCAAGATCAAGACCAAGACCAAGACCAAGGCAGAGTGAGACAGAGTCAAGACCAAGACCAAGACCAAGACCAAGACCAAGGCAGAGTGAAACCAAGTCAAGACCAAGACCAAGACCAAGACCAAGGCAGAGTGAGACCGAGTCAAGACCAAGACCGAGACCAAGGCAGAGTGAGACCGAGTCAAGATCAAGACCAAGACCAAGACCAAGGCAGAGTGAGACAGAGTCAAGACCAAGACCAAGACCAAGGCAGAGTGAAACCGAGTCAAGACCAAGACCAAGACCAAGGCAGAGTGAGACCGAGTCAAGACCAAGACCGAGACCAAGGCAGAGTGAGACCGAGTCAAGATCAAGACCAAGACCAAGACCAAGGCAGAGTGAGACAGAGTCAAGATCAAGACCAAGACCAAGACCAAGGCAGAGTGAGACAGAGTCAAGATCAAGACCAAGACCAAGACCAAGGCAGGGCAAGGCCGAGTCAAGACCAAGACCAAGACCAAGACCAAGACCAAGACCAAGACCAAGACCAAGACCAAGACCAAGGCAGGGCGAGGCCGAGTCAAGGCCAAGGCAGAGAATATCTCTGAGAATCTTCATCTTGTGGGCAGGGGGCGTGTCCTTCATATAGACCCTAACATGGGAAAGGTTGCAGTCGTAACCAGGGGGCAAAAAAGCCAAAAAGAAATCTTAAAAAAGAAAAAAAGAAAGTAGAGGAAGTGCAGGAAGCAATACAGAAAGGACAAGAAAAACAGAGAGGGTTTGAAGGAGGAAAGAATCAATATGAGGAAGGGGAAATTCAAACGAGAAGAAAAGTAAGAGAGAGAAAGAAAGTGGATGAAGAAGGAGAAGAGCAGGAAACACGAGAGGAAGGGAAGGATCTGAGAAAGAAAATCTAAGAAAAAGGAAGAAGAGGAATCAAGTAGACAGCAGAAAGATTCAGTCTGTGTTCAGGGATTTAAGACGCTTTGTTTCTCTGCCTTCAGCCAAATGTAGGACAGCAGAGAAGCAAACATCCCTCTCAGTGTAATCTCAAATGAAGCTGATAAATCTGAAAACCTAAAAAAAAAAAAAAAAAAAAAGGAAACCAAAGTGAGCTGACTTTGTTTGGACGAGTCAGACATTTTGAATCCAGACGCTCGTCCTGACGTGTTTCGCTTGGCCAGAAATCAGAAACTAAAAAATATTCACATGATATTTATTTTCCACTGCACGTTTTATGAGGTTCTCCTCTCCTCGTCTTCCTCCAGACGCAAGCGCGGAGGAGCAGCGGCAGCAGAAGCCGTTTGGAGTTAATAAATCGTATTTAGCGAGCAGGAAACCAGATACACCAACACAGGACTACTTTTCCAGTTAGTCTGTTATATACAAACCGTTTCTCACAAACCGCAAATGTTTATGTCTCCACGACTCAGGGACTGACTTTCTGTTGCTACGTCTAGGCCAAAAAATCTGAGTGTGTGTGTGTGTGTGTGTGTGTGTGTGTGTGTGTGTGTCCCAATTAAATGCAGAGCCGACACACACACATGGATTAAACTGAAGTAAATTGGATCGGTGATCTATGTACGTGATGGAAATTTACCACCAGCTACCAGTAAGAAGTTGGCACATTATAACAGTTTAGTAAATCCACTTATTATTTTTCTGACCAACCAAAGTTTTTATACTGAAACACCTGCTGACAGGAAAAACTAACGGCCGTGCGGTTCGATGTTAAATCACTTTAGAGACAGATTTAGGTAACACTTTAAAAGGCTTTATATGTGATTTTTTGATCCAGCAGATGTCGCCCTTGAGCACCAGCATGAAACCAAAACAACTCGCGCTGCATTGTTGTGTTAGCATGCTAATGCTAGTGATCTTTATTATGCTCCTATCTTCACACTGCATGTAAATTTACCTGAAATGAGCGTGATCTAGAAACACAGTTAAGCAGTGAGTACAGTATGTTATTCTTCTTTTCTCTAGTCCCTCAATTAAACAACTTTTATACACGAGGGGAGGAGTCAGCCGGCCGTCCTGGCGATGTAAACAAAGTGAAGATAGGACTCTGAAAACTCTGAAAACATCACAGACAGTGGGACTCGGGTGTTACACCCATTGTAGACAGTCATGACTCACAGAGTTATTTTCAGAGGATATACTTGATTTCTATTATATTTAAGTGTGAAAAATCACATAGAAAGACTTTAAATTAAAGGAAGAAATGTGCGACACATAAATATATCATAAATCCAGTCTGTCCTGTGTAAATGTGTCTCTGAGTCATGACTGTCTACAATGAGTAAGAAGCTCGAGTCCCGCTGGCTGTGTTGTTGTCAGAGCCATATTTACATGGACAGGATGACTGGCTCCTCCCCCTTGTGAATGCACCCAGGTTTGATCCCGACCTGTAGCTCCTCTCTCTCTCCCTGATTTCTAAATGTCTCCACTGTCCTATCTCTGAAATAAAGACATAAAAAGCCCCAAAATAAACATTTCATAAATCACATATTATTATGGGAAATCTCATTAATCCCTCCGAGGCCTCGAGATTTTTCCCAGAGATCGTTTTCAGATTATTTCCAGATCAGCTGATTATTGGAACGACAGAAGTTTGGCTGCCGTGTTGGACCTCAGCTGCAGAGATTTGTCGCTGCTTTTGGGATATTGATGGAAAACGATATTTGAAAAAAAAAAAAAAAAAAAAAAAAAAATGGTGGAAGAGGTTTTTGTGTTTTTTTTTTAATTTAAAGCAGCCTGTGGTGGTTTGACACGAGTCCTGCTCGTCTGGATGAGATCTGCTTTCCATTACGGTAATTGTTACCGTAGAAACGCTAGAGACGCTGTGGGCAGCACGCAACGGGACAGCAGGATGTAATCGCAGCCTGTGTGTGTGTGTGTGTGTGTGTGTGTGTGTGTTTTGAAAGCTCGTGTCCTACCTCCTTCGTCCGCCTCGTTGTCCTCAACAGACGACATGGACACTCCCAACTCCAAACACTTTTTCATATGAGCTTTGGACTTCATGTGCTTCGTCAAGTTTCCTACAAAACACAAAAACACACGAACAAACAACATTAAAAACTTGATCTAAGGATCTGTGTGTGTGAGCGAGCATGTGTGTGTGTGTGTGTGTGTGTGTGTGTGTGTGTGTGTGTGTGTGTGTGTGTGTGCTTGTGTGTGAGTTCTTGTGTGTGTGTGTGTGTGTGTGTGTGTGTGTGTGTGTGTGTGGCTTCATCATCATGAGGTCATTTATAGAAGATGTGGCAGAAAATGCAAAACCTCAAAATCTACTTATCATAAATCGGACATAATTTATAGATTATATAATTAAATATCAAATGTCTGAACCTGGTCTGAACTCTGCTTGAGCTGGTTGAATGTTAAGTCAGAGACATTTAGTGTTCATGAAAGCGAGGAGATGATGAGAGGTTTGAAAATCTATCAGGCAGATAATGGCCCCCTCATTAAGGATCAGGTATCAATGAGTCAGCATCTCCAGCCTCTGATACGATGACGTCTGACCACAGCAGCACTAAACAGCCTCTCTGAACATTTTATTCATCCATTTCACGGCTTCACTCCAGACTTTAGGATCAAAATGTTCAGTTAAAGCTTTGTAGGTGTGGTTAAAATCTACTTAAAGAGCAATTTTACTAAGAATATATGATTAGTTTTGTGTTTAAAGGTCCAATCAGTGAGATGTGTAGAGAGTGAGATGATAAAGGTATCTTACTATCTGATCAGACATTAAGGAAACATGTTGAAGTGCTGGCTTCTCTGACAACAATGCAGCAGCCAGTATGTCCTCCTTCTAACTTTAGATTCTGCTCCTGAATGCTCTGGATTTGTTTGGACCAGAGAAGGTAGGCGCTTTTAAGGCGACCCCCCCCACACACGGCCGTTTTGGACGCCCCTCGGTTTGTCAGATATGAGAGCAGTTATCAGGTCAACAGGTGTTGCAGCGATGGAAGCGGGCAAGAGAAGTGGTTCAGATAGAAGTGATTGTACCCGACCTAAAAAGCCTCTGCATGTTTCTAATAAGCTCCACGAGCAGAAACGTGCTCAAACTAGGATCAATATTGGAGATGCTTTTTGAAAAATGGAGAGAGGTTAGAACACAGAAAGGTTTACAGACCCATGCAGAGCTGGATAAACACTGAAGCTTCAGAGTCCACCACATGGTGATCTGTGTGACCATGGACTCTAGAGAGGAGGGGGGGGGGGGGGGACAGATCTCTATGATGTTTAGAATTTGGACTGCAGTACTCATTTTAAACACTAGGGGTCAGAGTTACATACTGCTCCTTTAATTCTATAAGTTAGGATAAAGCTTTATTTGTGTAGTTAAAGATACTTAAAGAGCAATTATATGTGATTACTGCACTCGTAGTCTGATTATTATGATAATTTTGTTATTTTCTACCAAAGATTCAACTAAAAAAGCTGCATCATTAGAGCACAGAGTGTTTATCTCGGAGATATTCTAAATTTAATAATCCCTACCTTTGGTCTTGAAGGCGAAGTTGCAGAACTTGCAGACGTAGGGCCGGACGTCGGTGTGCGTTCGGATGTGTTTCTTCAGCATGCTGGGTTTCTTACAGCGGATGCCGCACTCCTCACAGATGTATTTCCCCCGACCTCGACCACGGACGTAAACGTAGTCCTCGTTTGATTTGTACCTGGGAGAAGAAGAAAAAAAAAGGAATAACAAAGAATGCATGAGGATGTGTTTTCAAGCGCACACCGATCTCTGAAAACATTTGTGATAAAAGGTTAAACACATGCACGTTTATAATCCCTTCTTTTAAAAGCAGGCGAGGCAGACTCACATCGACCCGCGTCAATAAGCTGTGATTCTACACCAGCGCGTCACTCACTACTCAGGCTGCTCCTGAAAAGACGAAGGTTCTTCTTTCTCTTTTCCATGTGTAAATAAAACAAATGTCTTTTTTGTTGTGTGCTCTCTTTCTCTCTCTGTCCTCAACAGAGCACAGAGGTCAGAGGTCATGGTCGGCAGCTCTTAGACATTCACCACCATGCTCAAGGACGAGGCCGTTTTGCTGACACAGAGGATCTTGCTTGAATACAGCTGATATGAGGGCTTTCTATGCTCAAGTGCTGCTCTGAGTTTCAGAGAAAGAAAAAGGCCGGAAAACGAGCTCAGATACTCAGATTTCAAAATGCATGCAACATGTCAAGGTTGGCAATGAAAATGCAAGCTTTCTTGCACCAGGGAATGGGATACAGAAGATATGGGACCATGAACTGTGCAGAGGGAGAACATGAGATTAATCATCTCCTCAATCCCTCCTGTGGAGCAACATAACAGAGCTGAGAGGACACAGTGTGCATGCAGGACGGTCATGAATGAGGATGGAAAGGGTGGCCTGTGGTCTGTCTAACTAACAACAGTAGACGGTGAAGATTGGATTAAGAAATCATTATGAAAAAATACATTTCTTGATGTTTCTCTAACTCTAACATGTATCTCTAGTCTGTCTACAAACCCCCCAATGATGAGAAAATTCCATCCTCTCCGTCTTCTTCCTGCTCCACTTTTCAGAAAATGTGTGCTCAAGCAGGCCGTTTGGAGATGTTCCCTTCATGACATCACAAAGGGCAGTAGCCCCTCCCCCAGGTGGGTGACACTCCCACAGCTAGGTGTTTGTTCTGCCCTCTGAGTCTGCCTTCTCACCGTAAACAATAGGACATGGAGCGAGAAAGCGCCGAGTACACCCCAAGCCCTTCCAGAGAGGGGGCGTGGTCAGACACAGCTCATTTACATATTTAAAGGTACAGACACAGAAACAGCCTGTTCTAAGCAGGGCTGAAATAGAGGGGTTTATAGACATGATCAAATACAGGATCAGAGTGGATTTAGAACAAGACACTTCACACACATGTTTTGAGGAGCTCTGAGACTTATTTAAACTGAAGAAGAGGAGGAGAATATGTTACCTTTAAGACGTTTTAAGCTTTGTGGTGACTATTATTCAACATGACTATACCGCAGTTTCCTCTTCATATTGACATCATAACAATGAGGTCACTTTTAAATTCCTACATAGTAACAATTCCATGTTTGTAGTTGATTAAAACCTCTGATAATATCGGCCGTGCTGATGTTACACTGAGGAAAGTTTCCTACTCAACACCAAAATTTCTGGATGAAGTAACCTGTGTGGAAATAAAACAGGGCAAAATATGCCTCTAGGGCTGAACTGGTCACAACCCAGAGGCAACTTAAACTGCATAAAAACAACAGAGTCGTCTTTGTTTGAAGGGATGACGAGTCAAAACGGGGAACAATGCAGCGTTCCACTCTTTGGTTTAGTGTTCATTGTGTTTCTGATGGTTCTTTATTCTAAAGAAACAACAACCACAGTCCTCCTGCCGGTCCCCACTCATTCCTATACAGGACGTTAAGAAACAAAAAACCTCGGTCACACATGATTGTTTTGAAAACCCAAATGAGGCTTTGGAGTGAACCGGCGGACACTTGGCAGCAGGGTGGGTCTGTCATGGAGGGGAACATTACCACCAGTCAAACACCGCTGAACTGTGTCTGTCTTTGCTCTGCCGCAGAAGCATCACGTTCACTTCTTTTCTTTTGTGGTGAAGCAGCGAAGTTGGCTGGTGGACGGTGTAGTTTCCTGTCCTGTCTGCAGCGGCGGGAGCAGCGTGGGGGTAAAGTGTAGTCCCCGGGGGGGGGGGGGGGGGGGCTTGTGTGATGAAGGAGGTCAAATATCAGGTACATCAAACAATCCTGGCTGCATGAGAGGGAATTTGTCTTTCGACTCGCACCGCCGAGTGGGAGATACCTCCGAACGAGACGTTTACACAGCTGCAGCTAGTTATGAAAATGAATTACGGTGATTGTTTGGTTTGGTTTGATTTGATCCACAGCACACGGTAAGATCGTGAAGCAGATTCTCTTTCAAACTGCAGGGACGAGAAGAAGTGAGGGATTCGCTTTCCCTGCCAGGACTTGCACTTTGTCGACCTCTTCCATCCAGACTCTTTGCAACAACTGATGTGTGTGTGTGTGTGTGTGTGTGTGTGTGTGTGTGAGCGTCTGTTAGCTGATTACCGACATGCATATTGTTTATGTGAGTGTATATATATGGGTGTGTGTCTTTGCTTGGTTGCCCTGTTTGTGCGCTTTTATCCACTTATTGCTTCTAAATTGTCCTGTGGGGACGGAAGAGAATGACTTCACTGTCTGCTGAATTTAATAACACCCTGCACGTGTGTGTGTGTGTGTGTGTGTGTGTGTGTGTCGGCACCGTCTGTTCAATCCAGTAACCTTGGTCTCCTTGGCTCTACTGTTAGACTATAAAAGATTATGATACTGCTGGAATGTCTCAAACTGAGGGCTTTCAGCTCTAACTCCGGTGTACAGTCTTAATTTCACCATTTTTAAATTCTTTCAATGACACATTTCAGTGCCGTCTATGAGAAAAATGAAGGGTTAATTGACCTGAAATGCTTCTTAATAAATGTTAATTGATCATCACACAATCTGAACAACATGGGGGCAACATGGACTTGAGTTTGTAAAGTGACCATCAGAAATAACTAATCCATTCATACACCACAGATGAAGCAGCAGGAGCAACTTGGGGGGTGTCTTGCCAAAGGACACATGTTGCTGAAAGAGTTGGGGATTGAAGCCACAACCTTCCGGTTCAGAGGTCTTCTACTCTACCCACTGAACCACAGCCGCCCACATGCAGCAAAGGGCACAGGACTCAAACCCACAGCCTCTGCCAGGGGGCACACGACATAACCGCCAGGCTAATGTTCTTTAGGTGCTAAAAGTTTTTCGCTTTTGCGAGACCAAACAGTTTAATCAGGAGCCAACAAAGTTTTCTCTCTTTTTGCTTCAAGTTGGGAAATAACTGGATGCACTTTTACTTCCTGCAACAAAAAAAAAAACCCAAAAAAACAGGAGCAAGTGAAAAGTAAACTTGCAACAACATTTCTTCATTTTGCACTTTCATGACACTGCAGGAAGTAAAACATTTTAAAATTAGTGCGCGTCCCATGTACGGAGGCTGTAGTCCTCCAGGCTCTCTCTCTCTCTCGATTTCTGACTCTATCCACTGTCCTGTCTCTAAATAAAGGCGTAAAAAGCCCAAAAATAAACCGTCAGCCGCATAAATCTAAACACAAACTAAACTGTGAGTGTTTGAGTATGAGTCTGAGGGAACGTCCTGCAGTGATGTAATGAGACTGAAGTCAGGGTATGAGGTCACTTTAAACAATAAAACGTTAAGAAAAATAATAAATACTATGATATAATGTGACATATTTATTATAAGCCCCGCTTCTCTCAATAAAACAAATAATTAAACAAGTTTCTGATGTTGTATAAAGTGTGAAAAAGATTTTAAAAAGCAGCTAATGAGAAAAGATCTCGTTTGAAACCAATCTATAAAACGAGAATAAAAAACGATTCGAGTCGTCGTCCAATGACAAATCTGCAGCTCCAGTGGTTAGCTTGTTAGCTAATGCTCATGGCCTGCCATCACAGGCACAATGAAACCCAAAGAATAGGTTATTAAACGGATAAAGGCTTTTCTTTGTAATTTTTCATACTGGGTAATATTGTATTAAAGGTCATAGAGAGGTCACCTGTGTTTTATTTGAACATTGGGGCAAAAAGTAACAAACAGAAAACCTTATCAAGAAGTCTTATCGAGCATTTTCCTTGTCTTTTTTTTTGGTGTAAATCTAAATTTCACTCCACCTTCCAACCTCAATTTGAAAAAGTTTTGTCTGTGGTGGATTTTCAGGACTTACCCGCCCTCAAAGATCTTGATGCGCGTCGGTTCATTGGCGGGCTGTTTCACCGAGACCTCCTTCTCTACTTGTTCCTCCTTCGAACGATCCCATGACATCACGCCTTTCATCTTCCTCCCAAAATGACCGGCATCGACCGGCATCAGCTCCGGCTTCAGCTGAAGAGAAAAAAGGAGAAAGAGGAGAAAGTAGGCATTAAGCGGAGAATGGAAGGATACAAATCAAATCATAGACTTATAACTCTTAATTTCTCTAATCATGTCCACAAAAGTTTTTCTATAATTACAGTCGTACCTGATCAAACCTCAACTTCCAAGCCACAGATGACACCAGTTTCCCAGAGCTGGGAGGCGACATGGCTGCAGTTGTGAACATCAAGTCGTCGTTTCTCTTCTGTTTGGATCTCAGCAGTGCCAGCGCTGCCTTGGTGCTAAGGTTCAGAGGATTCGGGTTGTATGAGCTGACGGACCATGAATTGTAGACGGAGCTTCGCTGGGCAGCTACGGCGCTGTTTGGTTTGGTGTAGTTCAGGAAACACCAGCTAATTCTGCTCATGGTGCGCAGGCTCGGGAACTGGAACATCTGCTGGACGTCGGACACATCTGCGAGCAGGAGAGTCTGGCCCACTGCTCCGGATAATCCCGCACTTTGATTGGTGGCTAGCTGAACGAGCATGCTGACTGGGGCTTTGTTGGCTGCAGGCTGATTTTTGCTGTCGGTGTCTTCTGCATCGTTGGAGGACACCATGGAATGAGGGCTGGAGCTGGGCTCGGGGTTTGGATCGTCCACATCGAGCTCCTCTGGGGAGTCCCGGCCACCCTGAGCTGGGGAGCGGTCTGTGACAATCTGGAGAGGAGGGGTGAAGCTTTCAGCCCGGGGAACGTCAGGAGGATGGGGAGCAGTAGACCGGACGGGAATGGCAATCTTGGTGGCAATGGGGAAGTCGCTCAGTGGGGGGGAAGAGGCCATCCTTTCAGAGTCATCGATGGAGTCCTCGCTCTTCAGAACTCGCTGACCTCTGCCCTGCCCCTCACTTTTCCTGCCGCCCTCGGTTCCACTCAACTCCACTGCGCTCATCTCCTTCACAATCTGTCCGTACATCCTCTCCTCCTTCACTCTTTTCTGCTGCTTTGTCTCGATAAAGAGCTCCAAAGAGCTGGCGGGGGAAAGCATGCGCTTGCTTCCTCCGATGCCGGACCCCGACGCGTCTGTAGTGGATATGGTGCCTGAAGTCAGTGACAGTGGGATCCCCGTGTTCATGCGTTGCTCTGGCGGTGGATCTGAAACTTTCCAGGGTGGATAGCGTGGCACTGCGCAATCAGTTTGTCCCAGCAAGTGCGATAGGTTGAAACCTGCCCCACTAATGCCTCCCAGTATGCCTCCAGGCGGTTTGCTGACACTCACAACACCCGAAGAAGAAGTCATGTTGCAGTTCTCAGCACCACCTAAATCTATCCCGTGTGGCCTACTGCCATGAGTAGTTATCAGCTGGCTAACACTGGTGTACATAACACTGCCAAATGATGGCACATGGGTTTGAATCCGCACTGGAACCAGCATACCAGGCAGAGAGGACTGGGATCCAAGGTTCTGGGTGGCAAAGACTGGTTGGATCTGCTGCAGAAGCATTGCAGCATTGCTTGAAGCGGGCAGTGATTGCTTGGAGGAAGGAGAGACAAAGTTTTGCTGTTGTTGCTGAGACAGCGGAGAGCTGCGAGATGAGAAAGAGGCAGAGTACATGTGAGGGCTTGGATTTTCAGATTTTCCGTCATGCGGCTGTTGATCTGAGATTTGCTGCAGGGAGTGATGTGGTTGCTGTTTGTGGAGTGGATGTCCAGATGGGTTTCCCGGTGATCTGATGTGGAGTTTTTGGAGTTGTTGCTGAGCTTGGAGGGTCAGCTGCTGTCGGGCCGTCTGGCTGACATCCTGACTCCAGAACACACCTGGTTGCTGGAAGGAAAGGTAGGGATGTGCACTCTGGTACTGCTGGATTGCTTCTTTGTGCATGACCTCTTGACCGCAATGCTCTCCCTCAGATGATGAGCCCTGAGCATGGAGGCGATGGAGCTGGGACCTTTAACAAAAGCAGGATGAATACAAAAAAATTAATTGTATGTAATTAATCATTGTTAACACAATCACAATGTGAGTACCGTCAGTTATGAATGAAATAGTGTTTGAACCCAAACTGTGTTACCTGCTGTAGAGAGGTTCGTCCTGCAAGCTGTCCTCACTGATACTCTGTTGGAGGACGTGCTGGTGCTGGTGGTGTTGGAAGGACCCTACAACTAAACAAAACGGTATGTTAAGTGTTTAAAATAAAAATTCCATTCCTTCTTGGTTCCAAATTCCATATTGTTTTAGTAATGTATGACTCATTGCATAAAACATGGTCCAAACCCTTAGTTGTCAATCAAGTCCTTGAATTCAAGCCACAACCTAAAACTGACCAGTGAGGTTTTGCAGGACTTACCACCAACTCTTTTGGTTCTGCTCGCTACATCGGTGCCGCTGTGGGGGGACCCTGTTGGACCAGGCCACGATACATGTTCCAAACTCTCCTGTTTGATTGACATCTCAGAAACACATGGTTCCTGGGTGACCGCTTCCGGATAAACGCTCAGCGAAGCCTGCAAAATGAGTGCAAAGAAGTAGTACAGGTAAATCTTCATGTAATCATTTTGTACAATACTTACATTTAGCTACCGGTACATAAAATGTAAATAAAATAAAAAGTGGATAAGACAAACAACAGTTGGTAGTGTTTATGAAACAACCAACTTCAACTTCCAATCAATCTTTTAAGGGATTATAAAACTAGTATGGGAGGTAGAGCCTTCAGGTAAGAGGCCCTACTCCTTTAGAATCAGCGATCAGTCGGGGTCAGGGAGGCAGACGCGCTCTCTACTTTGAAGAGTAGGCTTAAAACTGTTCTTAATGCTTTTTGATAAAGCTTATAGTTAGGGCTGCTTCAGGCTTGGACAAGCTCTTAGTTATGCTGCTATAGGCTTAGACAGTAGCAGCATAACTAAAGTCGGGTCTCTATCATTATAAAATAATAAAGAGTTTGACCCAGACCTTTTTTGTAGTGTTTTAAGATTAGATTTGTGATGAATTAGGGCTATACAAATAAAGATTAATTGATTGATAAAAATATTGAACGAAGGCTACCTGTCGGACAAGATATCCACGTCGGCGTTCCTTCATCGCACTGGCGCTGGAGTATATCTCCCCTTGTCGGGAGGGGGACAAGCTTCCATAGTCAAAGGATTTGCTCCGCATTTCAGGCAGCTCTGTAGGCAGCGTGCAGGGTGCCTGCTCTGACGAAGACCTCCTCATCTCCCTCTGCTGATGGTGGCTGGAATGACTGCTGCCAGGCACTGTGAGGAACTCAGACTGCTTAGGTCCACCACCAGGTGCCATTGACTCATCCTGGATCAAAAAGAAAATTGCTCATTATGTTTGAAGACTTATGGGGTTAAGGTTTAATTTGCATGACAAAATAGGCAGATATTTGGAAGTGTTAAACATATAATGGGTACCTGTTTGGTGGGTGAGGCGGACTTGAGGCCCTCCTCTCTGTCAAAGGACATGGAGAAAGAAGAGGAGTGGGACAGGTTGCTCTCCTGACTGGGGCTACGAGAAAGGCTGGTACAGGTTGACTCGAAGCTTGATTCGCCCGACGAGTGCTCCATGTCGGTCAGACGCAGTCTCTTCTTCTTAGGTGGTAGCTTTTCCGATGGCATCTGAGCGAGTGTGTCGCTCCTCTGTGGTAGCTGAAATTCCTCCACATGCTGCTGCTGCTTCTCTGGTTCCTTGGCCAGGGAAACCTCTGTGTTTTTCTCTGGCTTGTCGGGCTCTTCCGTCACCCTGATCTCCGGAACTTGGATGTTGGGCTGTCGGACTAGTTTATGTGGGATGTGATATGGTTGTCCAGGCGAGGCTGCCGCCGATGAGGATGAGAGGGAAGCCATGTCACTATCACTGTGCAGCGGCTGCTCCATGCTTTCTGTCCTCAGTAGTGCAGATTCAGGGCTCAAAGCATCTTCAAAGATCTCTGAGTCAGACTGTTCAGAGTACTGGCTGGATAAAGCTTTATCTGATGGTTGATAACCTGGCTGCTCAAAGGATTCTGACTTCTCAAAGGAATTTGGCCGGCTGAGGGAGTTGGTGTGCTGTATGACTGATATGACATTCCCAACTGCCTTCCTGCCCTCAGAGTCAGGAAACAGTGCAATGTCCTCAGAGCACATGCTGGCACAGGTATCAAAGCTGTCTGACTGGCTGTGAGCGCTGTGAAGAGAGCCCTTCCCTGTTGAGTTGGCTCTTGATCCTTCTAAGCTACCATGTTTAAATTCACAGTCCCCGATCATCTCCACTGAACCACTGCAGCTACTGTCACAGTGCCCAGGGCTGTCCTCTTCATCCCCAACACTCTTCTCTATCCTCCTTTTTCTTGTGGCTATTTCTGACATGCTAACTTTAGTACCGTACGGACTGTAGGCAATGTGCTCTGGGACACCGGGGATGCGCTCACCAATCTTCTTGGGCATGTGTCCATAGCCCTCGGCTTCTCCTGCATGAGCTTCATTGGCTGAATGTTCAAATGCAGCCTGCCTCCTGAGTCTGCGAGGGGGGCTAAACACATCATCTGGTGTCATCGTCTCGTCGAAGGAGTGGCTGCCTCGAATCCCTGGTGGGACACTCAGGTTAGAAGGGGAGGAAGTTGGCATGGAGTTACTCCGAGTAAGATGAGCAGAATCTGATGGAGGCTCCAGAAGCCCTGTGTTGCTTTGACAGGGTCCTGTTGGATACTGCTTGGGATCTCCAGAGACTCCTACATCCCCTCTGAAACAGATATGATCTTCGGCTATCTTACCCATGTCTATACTAGCACCTTTTTGCTTGATGCTGGCCAGGCTGCTGGGGTCTGCCCCTGCCATGCCAACTGTGATAGACTGCCTGGGTCTGGTATTTGGACGGTAGTACCAAGTCCGACCAAACATAATCTCTTCGTACGTCTTAACGTTGGTATTTGGGGGACTAATCTGCTGCTCTGCACTCTCAGAGCGTGAAAAGTAGCCTGAGTCTGTGCTCCCTTTGCTGTGAGGACTGAGGAGGTTCAAGGACTGGGACATGGCAGAGTCAGAGTCAAGGCCTTTTCTGTCATTCAGCTTCAGGGCCAAGCGTTGTTTGATTGAAGGGGAGTCATCCAGTGAATGCGCTCTTCCCCCAATCTGTGACACTAACATGTGGTGTGACCCCTTAATGTCTTGAAAGGGTGGGCACTCCATCCCTGTGGAGGGGACTCCCCCAGGGTTGGGGACAATAAGGATAGGCACTTTCATAGACCCCACAGGGAGCTCTTCAGCTGAGTCTGCATATGCGGGTTCCACACCACCTGTACAGGGAGAAGGAGTTAAGCATGCCATAAAGTACACAAGACGCTGGTAGAAACAAAAGTCTATATCTAATTTGAACCTTAAAACCTTTTTTTTGGCTTTATTAAAATTGGGCTTTTAGAATTCAGAATTTATTTATGGATTCATTTCGAAATGTTTTAAAATGTGGGAAAAATAACCTGTAGTCTTGTCAGCTTCAAACGAGATCTGCATGGTGGAGCCCTCCACGCCTTCCTCATCCGTGTCCGTACTTTGCTCTCCATCTGAGTGGACCTCAGCCTCGCCTACTGGAGATGCCTGGTCCAAGTCCCCGCCACGGGCCACTGCTAGCTCTGAAAATGGTACGAGTCCAGCCTTGATGGCATGAGCATGGGACTTGCGATGCTTGTACAGGTTGCTCTTGGTTTTAAAGGAAAAGCCGCAGGGTACACAGGGATATGGCCTCTCTCCTGTATGTGAGCGGATGTGCTTTTTCAGGACGCTGGGCTTGGCGCAAGCTCGACCGCAGTAGTGACAGATATACTTACCGGGCTTTTTTGGCTTCTGTTCTTTTTTGCTATATCCCTCCTCACCAGGCTCAGGGCCCGACTGAGAATACTGTCCGAAGGAGCTAGGTAAACTGGGAGATTTCTGGCGGGGAAACCTCCCTGCACCAGCCCCATGAGGGTGAGTATGTCCTGGATGTCCTACAGGGTACAGGTCATCCGATGGCAATTGGCCAGCAAATGGCCAAGCATGAGGCTCTAGACCTGGCTGAGGTTTGGCTCCTGATAGGAAGCGCTCAGTCTGGGGGTGCTGAGGGTATGGTTGGCCAAGTTGGTAGGAATATCCCCTTGGGAACCCCTGAGCAAATGGCCCTTTGGGGTCTTGAGATGGCGGACCTCCTATGGCCCCAACCGCAGAGGGTCCAGATAGCAGCTTTCCAGAATTCCCTGTAAATGCGTACTTCTGCTGAGGTGCTGATCCCCCGGTGGCGCCACAAGGCAAACTTTCCCTGTGTTTTCCCTCTGGGTCAGCAAAAGTGCTTTGTTTTGTGGTTGCAGAGGGCTCAGACGCCCACTTCCTTTGCAGAGGCATCTTCTCCTTCACTGGTTCTTTATTTGAGCATTTCTGCCCAGCGGCAGCTGATTCACGAGCTTCCATTTCTGTGAAGCTCTTCTGTGGGTTAGAAGAGGAAGAATGGAGGGGATGGTGGGGGAGTGGGAAGGCAGGTTCTGGAAGGTTACAAGGTCCCAAATCTACCAGGCATGATAGCTGAACCTTTGAGGGCTGCCAACAATATCACAGAAACAGGAAGTGCCCATCCATTGCTGAAAGAGACTTATTGTAAAGCCAGCCTGGAAACAGGAATTAGGAAGTGGAAATAAAAAGGGAGCTTTGGTGGATGACATCAGAAATCTTTCTCCCCCTTTGTCATTTTGTAAACACACCAATGAGGCTGGGCTCTGTTTTTTTGTCCAGTTCATATAAAGGAGAAGAGTCCTTGAGTTATCTGAACAGGAAACAAAAACAGACAAATGTTTGGTGAAGAGTTGAGTTTGAGTTCGCAGTGTATGAAATAGCTGTGGTAAATCCAGAACAACATGCTGATTATTTGAAAAGGGTAAGTACTAACATTTATTTAGAAAGTGCTTGTAGATCCTCCTCTCTCTGTAGCTTCAAAAGTCATCCAGTTTTCTCACCACAAGACCTGTAACAAAACAAAAGAGCAAATGAATATTGGTATGACTTTAAACGGAGCCATTATAACAATGTAGAACAACTTCAACTTCAGCCTGATATCGGAGGCTAACCATGAGTCAGTTTTGTGTTGAAGTCTTTTACCCCAGGACGTTAACATGTTCCCTGCTAACTGCAACAAAGTATTGTATACTTTGCTGTTCAGCGAGGAAACACAAAGTTGTCAAGTACATGCGTGATGTGCGGAGATAAATGTCATTGTTCAGTTAGTTTCTTCACACTGGAATCCATCTGTGCTTTTTGCCTTTCCACCCCTTCCTCCCTCCCTCCCTGCCTCCCTCCTTCACTCCCTCCCCCTTCCACTCAGTGAGTCACTGTTGCAAAGCAAACCCACGCTGTTCCTAAAAAGACACAAAGGTTTTATAAATAGCGCTTGTGGAAGTGACGTCGGAGTGTCATAATGTGTGTAGGCGTCCCAAAAGACCAAATCGAAGAGCAGCCGTCAGCGCTTGCACCATTTCTTCCTCTCTGGGTGTCAAAGTTTGATCGAACTTGGTATGTACTCTATCGAAAGGCAAACAAGAGAACTCACTCACAGAAAAAAAAACATTGATATGCTACTTGCAAGCATTGCAACTGCACTGCAAACACTGCAGTAGACACAGTGTGTATGTGTGTGTTTCCGTTGTTTAACGTTCCTTAACCACACCAACACCTGACAAGCACAGAGCTGCATAGCACACACACACCCACACAGACACACACACACACAAACGCCTGCTGAAGTTGCAGATTTGCTTTTGTAATTCCTCATCTCAGAGTTTAAATAACCTCCCTTGCACTCCGATTGCGACACAAACACACTATTCTCATCTATATACAAACACAGCAAAGCTTCAGTGCTGGTAAGCGGGGCTTGATGACGTGAGAGTCTGAGGGCCCAACGTGAGATCTATTAATAGCACGGGGAGGGAAAACATGCTGTATTCTTAGCTGCAGGAATGTTAACTTTGGGCTACCTTGTATTACTGATGTTTAACACACACAGACACACAAACACACACTGGATACATTAGCTCAGAGCTGGGTCATGTTATTAAGTTTCCATGGTGTTAAGAGTTCAAGAATGTACTCTGGAACCGAAGGGCCTGAAGCACCAAACTCTGAGCCCAGACCACGATGGGGACTTACTGGGATTTATTTGGTTTATTGGGATGGTCAATGGATACAACTTCTATGTCTATTATGTTGTCTTTTGAGTTACCAATACTGGAGTAGTTACTCCTTTAAGCAAACACATTGGTTGAATCACAGCTGAAATGATGAGTCACATAAAGCCTTAATCTGGCATGGAGTACGTCCTACAGCCTTAAATACATCTATGGTACCCTGGGTGTCCAGAGTGGTTAAGGATTGGATGAAGGTGTAGTTTAGATGCATCTACAGAAAACCAAAAAATCCAATATATTTTTAAAACCCTTAAAGTAACACTGATTCATCTCTTACTCATGAATCTCAGATGACTTTTTGCTCTCATAATAAAGTCACATTAGAGACATGAATCCAAGAACATTTGTTACGGCTTCTTCTTCTTCTTTATGTCAACACAACCCTCAGGTTGATAAAACAAGATTGCTGTCGGAGGCCATCTTAAAACCCATCAGCGATCGCCTTGCACACTTATCCTCTGCGGAAATGGCTAACGTTTCAGAGTCTTCAATGAAGCATGCAGATATCCTGGACTCATACCACCCGACATCTTCGATGCTCAGCCACCGTCGGACTGTGTCGTCCCAACAACCATCGCCAGACGTCCAGCCTCCACCATCGGACTGTGTCGTCACCACAACCACCGGCGTCCTCATTCATGCACGGCCTGCTCCGACCTCCACCTCAGCGGCGAGGAAGTGTGGACAACAGGAACGTGAGGAACACAAAGGAGAAATCCTTGCTGCATATTATCCCATATGCTCTTTTGTAAACTGCTCAATTGATAAACTGATATCGAGGATACAATTGGATTTAAAGCTGAAAGTTATCAGACAATAGCTGAGGCCGGCGTTCTGGGATTTTGACCAATGAATTCCAAACATAAATCAATCAATTTGGATAACAAATGTAATCTCGAGCTACTTTACAAAAAGCTGGTAAAAGATCTTACCCATTGCTATATTATCTACAAATGTTGCTTAATGCTCATGGTGGATTAACGTTGGTTAATCCACCATGAGCATTAAGCAACATTTAACAAAGTTACAGTGGAGAGGAAAAACGTCCTTTAAGAGGCAGAAATCTTGGGCAAAACCAGACTCATGATGAAGAGCCATCTGCTGAAACTTAACCGGGCATCAGGGGAGATGCAGGAATGGTCAGTACTACTCGAAAACACAACGTTTTTGACACCAAAAATCTGGTCCCTCACCTTTACATTTTGTTACATTCAGAGATTTTTGTCCCCAACTTTCTCATTCTTAAAAACTGTCATGCGAGGTATATCTTCATGTTGAGTCTGACAGCCATGTGGAGCAATGGCAGGTAGAATGCTAGTCCTGAGTCAAGGCTTAAAAAACAGTTCTTTTAGTAAGACTACCACATTTCAAAGTGGCTCTTCCAATGGCTCCAACAAGAAACATCCTGGTTTTGAAAAAGTTAATCAAAACCATTTCTGCAGCTTGGTCTGGCTTTTGGAAAACATCCTTCCATCCATGCAAGACGACCAACATGACTGTTATCTAAAAAAACAAACAGCTATATGAAGCTCTCACAATTCAAACACACGCACTGTTGTAACTCTCTGTGCCATTTGGGGTCACCAAAGGATGAACTTTTCTCATTGCAGCTTTACCGTCTACTATCACACTCACACATCTCAAAAAGCTATCTGACCTCTTGACACACACCCATAATAAACCAAGCCCTGAGTTTGACCTTACCGCATGCAGATAATACTCGGTTAAACTCCAGGGTGAGCTTACGTAAGGAAACTGGTTTTGTAAGCAAACAGTGGAATGGTCGCAGTCTGCAGGGTGAGTGGGAGCATGAAGTGAATGGCTTACATAAAGATTTATTCATACGTGCACCGACACAACCTGCCCCAGTTCCTGTGCGTAGGAGAGACATAGCTACTGGTGTGTGTGTATAAGTGTGTATGAGCGTGGGCAGTGTGTGCGCTTGCTGTTTGTGTAGGCTGGCAAAGGGCATGAAGAGACACCCAAGTTGTAGGTAGGTCAGAACAAGACTCATTGAAAAGGCAGTAGTTGGAGGTAAAAATAGAACGGCACACACACACACTGAAACACTGACACAAAGTGATCTGTCAGGATGCTTTAAATAACCAGAGTTACTTAACAGAGAGGAGCAGAGATCAGCATTCATAGACGTGGAGATGGATCTAGGCGATGCTTTATACCCACTGCATCCTTCTTCTCAAATATCAGCGCTGAGCTCAGTTTTGTTTTTGAGTGTTTTCACATTGAATGAACCACGCGCTCAAATGTGTCTCGAGCTGTCCAATCACAAAAAAAGGGTTGATCTATACTTAGGTGTGATCACATAGAAGACGTTAAGGATTCGATTGCTCTTTGCACATAAGGGGGTTCTCCGAGATGCTGTGCGGTCGGTGAGGTGAATGCATCTCCATCTTATTCCGGGTCAAAGCCGACTGTCTGCATCACAAAGAATCCAAAAAGGTCAGAGTATCGGTGCAAGTTGCAGCGTGTAACCAGATCTTTTTTTCTACAATCCTACAATTCAGTTATCAGACTCTTTTATCCAAAGCGACGTACATCAGAGAGTAAGAACAACACAAGCAAGGATCTAGAAAAAAGGGAACAATGTCAGTAAGAGCAAACGATCAGCTTTGAGTCTGATTGGACACACAGGTGCTGACAGGAAGTGACCAGAGGCAAAGCACAACATTGAGGGCAGTTCTTGAGAGCTCTAATCAGTATAGAAACCATCTTATAAGTCGTCGTTATCAAACAAAAACCATCGTCATTACCATCATCATCATCAATAATATGGAGACCATCATCATTAAGTTAGTAGGTATTCATGAAAGAGCTGGGTCTTTAGCTTTTTCTTAAAGGTGCAGAGGGACTCTGCAGATCACATGGAGTTTGGAAGT
>NC_083623.1:3119381-3126881 GCF_963584025.1 Labrus mixtus
AAGTAAAAACCTCGGCTCAATCAATTTTAACAATCCAAGTGATCTGTGCAGTTTTAAAAACACCAGAGTGCTTTGACAGGATTATAAAAATCTGAGCGAGCGGCAGAGGAAGGTCGTTACGTCGGAGAGTTTTTTGGGTGCAAACAAAAAACAGAATGCGTGTGAACCGCGAGCGAGCCGACTCGACTGCAGAGTTCGCCGCAAAGTTAAATTTAAAACATTTTTTAAGAGCTCCTCGGTGCCAGTCCAAATAAAATCCAGGTCCAATTTCACCCCCCGCCAGGAGTTTTTATAAACACAATTACACTTGCTCAGCAGTAACACTACAATACCTGCTTTCTTAAATCAGGCCAGGTAAAAAGTTTTATGTAACTTTGTGTGGCTATAATTAAAAAGTCATGTGTGAAGAATGCAGCTTGAGAGTAAACGAGAAACAAAGTCGTGTTTCTCCTGCAGCACACTTTCTCTCCCCCTTGAGCAAGGCACTTTGGCTCCAGCTGCTGCAGCGCGGACGCCGCCAGCAGGAGGTCCGTGGTTAAACCAGGAAGCTTCCCAGCGTGACATGTGTGCGACTTTACAGGCGTGGAGTCTTTTTTTACATAAGAAAGGAACACATGTGGATTTACCCTCCGATTCAGCCTCTCTCGGAGGAATCTCACCGTTTGGATGCCAGGAGTGACTCACCGCTCGTCAGCGCTCAGGAGGGGGTCAAAGTTTACCTTTCAGGTGTCCCATCTGGAGTCAATCAGAGGAACAAAAAAACCCACCTTCAACTCGTCTGCTCTGACTCTATTTCTGCTCCTCCAACTTCCTACATTTCCCAGGGAGCCTTTTTTGACATCCTTTAAAGACAGCGCCCGAGCTGCTTGCTGTCACCTCTGGGTTACGTGTGTAGGTGGACCGAGAGCTTTTTCCAGTTAAAATAAGAGCGAGGCTTGCTCATAACACGTCCTCTCTTTTTTTTCTTTTTACTGCTGCATCAAATTCGGCTCTATTTTCTGCTCCTGTGGGTGCAAAAAAACTGCCTCTCTGCCCGCTTTGCAATGGATTTTTTTTTTAACCCCTGTGAGAGTGTTGAAGTGCAATGCAAAAGAAAGCAGTTTCAGATAGAAACACTGCAGCAGGAGCAACTTTAAAGGGGACGTATGATGAAAAATCCACTTGTACAGTGTTTGTGAACATTTATTTGGGTAACCTGAGAGTCTACTGACCCACAACATGTGAAACAAACCCATCCAGTTCTTTGTTTGTGGTCTGCATAAGTCTTACAACACAGAGAAAAATGCTCCGTTTCTAATGTGCTCTACTTGTGATGTCACAGTGGGATTCTGGTAAAAAATAATCCCCTCCCCTCCCCTGGTATCTCCACCCATGGACTCCACCTCCAGACTAGAACACAACTTTTACAATAGGTCCGCCATTTTTATTCTCACTAAAGAAGGAGTGATGTCTACGGGGAAAACTCAGGGGGCGGGGCTTATTGCATTTAAAGAGACACACACACCAAAATGAAGCGTTCTGAGAGAGCTGGTTTATACAGGGTCACAAACCTCCTCTGGTGCTTGATTCATGTTATATTTTGAACAAAGCACAGCACAGATGTTTCATTTAGACCACAGGGGGACTGTTTGAAAAGGTGGAGGAGGGGACTGTTTGAAAAGGTGGAGGAGGAGACTGTTTGAAAAGGTGGAGAAGGAGACTGTTTGAAAAGGTGGAGGAGGGGACTGTTTGAAAAGGTGGAGAAGGAGACTGTTTGAAAAGGTGGAGAAGGAGGATCATATGTCCTCTTTAAAGTGTGTCCATGAGAGGGGATGTCTTCACGTTAAAGACTAAAATCATTGTAAAGTTTGAAACAGTAAAAAAGTTTGCTTCCTCTTTAGTCCGTCAGCTCACGAATAAAACTCAGAAACTGAAACGGATTTGTTTTCCCTGCTGGAACAATATCAGCTCTGTTGTCTGTGTTTTCTGTTAAATGCAGACTTCCCTGTTCTAAAGATAACTCTGGTTTAGATAAAGAGCCGTTTGTGTTCAAAATGAGAAGATGTTTCAGTGGAAGCGTTTTGCATCGATAGTCACTCAGAGGCAGATATGTCTACTACGAGGAAAAAAGGAAGTGTATGTTTGGTCAGTGGGAACCTTTGAGAAAACAGAGAGGAGTAAGTATTACTTCACACTCAGAGCTCACCACTAAAGTTCATTTAAAGTTCTTTCATTATCTGAACCAGCAGAACAGAAGATGAAGCATGATGTTATGTCTTCATTTTAATGTGATGCTGATGCATTTACTGAGAAAAGAGAAGTAGAGTCAGGACTTGAACTTATTACCTTTGTCTTAAAGGTCACATATTCTGTAAAATCCTCTTCTCCATGTTCCTCTAACTCTAACATGTGTCTCTAGTCCGTCTACAAACCCCCCAATGATGAGAAAAGTCCATCCTCTCCGTCTTCTTCCTGCTCCACTTTTCAGAAAATGTGTGCTCAAACAGGCCGTTTGGAGATTTTCCCTTCATGACATCACAAAGGGCAGTAGCCCCTCCCCCAGGTGGGTGACACTCCCACAGCTAGGTGTTTGTTCTGCCCTCTGAGTCTGCCTTCTCACCGTAAACAATAGGACATGGAGCGAGAAAGCACCGAGTACACCCGAGCACCTTCCAGAGAGGGGGCGTGGTCAGACACAGCTCATTTACATATTTAAAGGTACAGACACAGAAACAGCCTGTTCTGAGCAGGGCTGAAATAGAGGGGTTTATAGACATGATCAAATACAGGATCAGAGTGGATTTAGAACAAGACACTTCACACACAGTGATCTCTCTCTCTCTCTCTCTCTCTCTCCCTCCCTCTCTCTCTCTCTCTCTCTCTTTCTGCTGTTGGCAGCTTTTGGTAATAAATGTGACTGAAGATCTGAATCGATCTAATCGGTCATTCAAAAATCAGACATGGTTTGAAAACCTTAATATGTTACAACATCCAATTTCTGCTCCACCACTGAGATAGACAGTCTTTATTTAGCTAGCTTGATGTGCTACTTTAACAGGCTAACCTGGAGCTAATCTGCTAGCTTCCAAATTAGCTTCACATCACTTTGCCATCAAACTAACATCAGACTTTTCACTTCACTGCGCTGCTGCCTGGGTCGATGATGCCTGCTTCTACTTTTACAGTTTATTGTTGGAGGGCCGAGTTTCAACATCTACAGTAAGGAGTGAATTATGATTGGACACGACCGCAGAAAAAGAAAAATACCTTCACCCAAAGGCGTATTATTTCATATCTCTGGAGTGTGGTACGCTGAGTGTGTAAGAGCATCACTGCTTTGTAAACCGAGGGATTCAATTGCCGACTGTTTCATGATGAAGAAAAAAAAGTGTTTAGTTTTAATTTAGAGCTGTCAATCACTCGTGAAGCCGAGGCGACGCGGGAGATCGGAATTTAAAGAACAAGGAGGAGAAAGTGACAGAACGAGGAGGCTCTCTAGAAAACGACTGAAATCATGTCTTAAAGGAGGGTTTGAGATAAATCAATGAACTTAATATGAACTGTGATGCACACACACACACACACACACACACACACACACACACACACACACACACACACACACACACAGAGCAGACAGTGAGTAGACAGTGATTTACAGCAGGTAGGAAGTCAATTATGCTACTGGATATTTCTGTCAGTAAAATCTGTGTCTGTGTGTTTCTCTCTCTCTCTCTTGCTCTGTGTGTGTGTGTGTGTGTGTGTGTGTGTGTGTGTGTGTGTGTGCGTGTGTGCGTGTGTGTGTGTGTGTGTGTGTGCCCCCTGAATAGAGTATGTGTGTAGGAGGTGGCAGCACAGGCAGCTTTGCAGAGACAGGATGAGGGTGTGTGTGTGTGTGTGTGTGTGTGTGTGTGTGTGTGTGTGTGTGTGTGTGGGAGGAGGAAGTTCTCAGTGTGCCAAGGTTACAGTGCTTCTGCTGCTGAATTGCTGTTATAAAAGCCTCAGTTACACAACGGAAATACTCCAAACTTACTGCTGCTCTGTGACGGGGAAGAGATCTAACTTCATAAGCTATTGCTTCACACTAACAAGGACTCTTCTTCTTCTGTTTAACCACTGATCTACGTCTCAGAAAAAAAGAGTACCTGCATTATATTTGTGTCCCTCAAATCTCATTTGGTAAAAGCTAAATGGACTTGACCTTGTATATTTCTTTTCTGGTCTTCTGACTACTCAAAGCTCTTTTATGCTGCAGGTCACACCTACACATTCACACACTGATGTTAGAGGCTGCTGAGTAAAGAGACCATGAGTATGAACTCATCCATTCATACACATCAGACATGTGGCTGCAGGATCTGGGGACCCAAAATGTCTCAAGATAGTTCACAAAGTCAGTCAAGTTCCAGTCATGGCCGCTTTTTTGACAGCTGCAGGAAGTTTGAAGGTGGAGTGTTTTTTTCTTTCATGTTACTCAGTCAGTTCATGATATGATGTCATCAAGTCATGTCTCAATGTTACCTGACCATCGGGTTTGTTTGTAACGTCTGTCTTGAATGATACATTCATGATGATCACATTTTGTTTGTGATTTTTAACCATGAAAACTGCAAATATTCTATTTCCTCCCTCCTTCACTTGAGAGAAAAAAACCTTGTTCCGGTGCACTCTGGCAGCACTACACGTATGATGATGTATGCACAGAGGTAACCATCATAGAGGTGGACTGAGGTGTGTGTGTGTGGTGTGTGTGTGTGTGTGTGTGTGTGTGTGTGTGTGTGTGTGTGTGTGTGTGTGTGTGTGTGTGTGTGTGTGTGTGTGAAGATTGGTTTTGCATTCTGAGAATAAAGTCCAAATGTCGAGAGTTAAAAGTTTAAAGATGGAGAATAAAGAGATGAAATCTTCAATACAGCGAAAAGGTCAAGGGTCAAGGGACAGGTCACTGATTGGATGTTCACTGTAGTTGTAAAGTATAAGTTCCATGCTCTTTGTTACAGCGGTTTACAGGTTTCACTCACTGGCCTTTTCTTTTTTCATGCTCAAGTGCAAGTCGTTAGGCCGCAACCAAAACAAACATTGAGAAGAAAATAACTCAGGAGCTCATCCATCAACAAGAAGCGAGTGAAAAACAACGCAACGAAAGAGAGAAAAACCGAACACGATGCTGTCTCCTGCGGGCTTCCATAGGGGATCTGTGGATCTGGACAGACAGACTGAAGGAGTGCTGACTGATTTAAAGCAAACTCTCCGTAAAGCAACAAATATGGAGAGTTGAGTTTAAATGGTCAAAACAATCTGTCGAGGAAGAAAACTCAGAAATCTGATAAAGGAGGGAGTGAGCTGTTGGATGAACTCAGAGAAGAGCCTGCAGGGTCTGAGGATGGAGAGTAAACACAGGGTGAGGGTCTTTGTTCATCGTGGTTGTTGTTGTTGTTTTTTTTAATGTGGTCAGAACAAAATAAGAGTCATTTCTCAAAATTTACCAGAAGAAGACACATTTTCACAACCCATAAAACCCCACTGAACAACGAGTCAGTGACTGCTGTATGATATATACATGTGTTTGTGTGTGTGTGTGTTTCCAGTCATGAAGTCTTCAGAGGTGAGGTCACACTCTGTTCTGTGTCAACGCTGTCCAATGTACACAACAAGCGTGTGCGTCAGCGTGTGTGTACGTGGCCTCGGGTTGAAATAACGCCTTCAGTGTGTCATGAAATCATCTCAGAGTATTGGTTTTATTCTTACAGGGAGTTAAATTCACAGACTTGAAGTGGATGTAGCCAATAAAACGTTAAAGTTTCTTCATCCTGCATTCTTTTATTGTCCAGCAGGGGGGCGTGATGTTCATTTTGTGAGTGAATCAAAGTGATGGTGCAGCAGGGTGTGCATAAGGGGCGTGGCTTCATCATGATGGAGAAGTCGCACTCATGACGACTTGTCAATGAGGAGGCAGATGAAGCAATGAAATTTCATCTCCTCTTTCCTGTAACGGTCACTTATGGCTCCTCAAATTCTACAATTCATTTAGCGGACGCTTTTATCCAAAAAGACGAACATCAGAGAGTAGGAACGACAGGAAGTGCTGACAGGAAGTGACCAGAGGCAAAGCACAACATCCACAGCTGTTCTTGAAAGTTCTAATCAGCATCAAAACCATCATCATCATCATCACTATCTTCATCAATACTATCATGAAGTCATGAAAGAGCTGCGTCTCACGATATGACGACGGACAAAATGCCAAACTCACGCCCTAAAAACAGTTTCCACTAACATACTGGTGAAGTCTGATCGGCTAACTCAAATTCAAATAAACATTCAATTGATCTTTTGGAAACATGTCTGATGTTTTTTGCCACCATCCCCGAGCAGGAGCTTCTGTTCATCTGTTTCTGGTGAGTCTCAGTTTGACTGTAAATAGTAAGTTACACAGAGGCTTCACTCCGGTTTACTGCATCTGTATGAACCTGAAAAAGACGCTGATTAACTTGTTGTTTTATTGCAACTATTACCTGTCGATGCACTCTACTTCTGCACAAAGAAAATCGTGTAGAGGATGTAACGAGCCTCTGACTCTCACACCCACTTCTCTAATTCACACCAATCTTCTAATCCAGCAGCTCCTTCTGTTTGCTCTTTAGTGCAGAATCAACACCTCCTCCATCTGTTTGAAATCAAGACGCTCCCAACAGCTCGGCGAGGATACTCCCTTCTCTCCACTGGAAAACTTTTTTTATTGTCTGTTAAAAAAAAGAAGTGCTGCGTTTAAATTGCAGACGCCTGGTAGAGTGTGTTAGCATGCACGGATCAATGCATGAGATGCTAACAAGGAGAATCACAGCGGGGGAGATTGTCCATCGTACTGAACTCCCAAATGTTGTTTTTTTAATTTAAATCTTTTCTATTGGACCTGTTTCCACACAGTGCCAGTGTCAGGTGTCTCTTCCCCCGAGAGCGACTAGTACACCGTCACTCTTCTGATCAAAATCCTGTTTTAGGGATGTGATAGCTTCTGCTCTTGTCACAGTCTCGTCTCGTCCGTTGTCAGTGGTTAGTGTCAGTTCTATCGTCTAGCCCTATCCTGAACTTTAGTGCAGAACTTACTTTGTGGTGGTCAAAAGGAGAAACTTCAGCGAACTGCCGACAGAGCAAGAGAGACATTTGAAACTCAAAAAGAATCTGTTAAAAGCCGTCCTGAACCGAGTGTCGGTGTTGACTATAGTGGTTAGTTTGTGCTCTCCATGTACAGAGGCTGTTGTCCCCGAAGTGGCAGGCCTGGGTTGGAAAGCAGCCTGTGGCTCCTTTCCCTTCATGTCATCCCCCACTCTCTCTCTCTCCCTGATTTCTTTTTTTTTTTTTAAGATTTGGGGCCATTTTTGCCTTTATTGGACAGGACAGCTAAAGAGAGACAGGATGTTGGGGCATAACATGCAGCAAAGGGCCGATGTCGGATTTGAACCCACAACGGCTGCGACGACGACTAAGGCCTCTGTACATGGGGCAAGCGACATAACCACTAGG
>NC_083623.1:3134381-3136881 GCF_963584025.1 Labrus mixtus
TCCTGCTTCTGTCTGCAGACGCTCGTCTCCATCAGCTCCCGCTCTCTCATTGGACGAGAACTATGGTGCTAGAACAAAACAACTTTTGAAAGCAACAGGACCAAAGAGGACTCAACAAGACATAAATATTGTTGTGTTTTCATTAAGGACTCATGTGACGATGTTCCTCTGTCTGTGATTTGTTACATAACGTCAGCAGACATGAGTAGAACAGAGGGTTTAATATCAGAGAACAGCTCATGTCCACTGTCCTCACTGAGATTAAAAACGATTCCGTCATCGCTGGAACACCACCACAAAGATTTGTTTTTTGATTCAGATTGCATCAAGCAAACATGTTATCAAATCTTTTGTGACGTCAGGAACACAAGAAAAGAACGTCAGAGCAGCCGAGCAACACCAAACATGCGTGTAGGGAACACGGAGACGCTTAGTGGCAGTGACGTCACCCGCTGGCTTGACGGCCGAGGGTGGCGGTCGCCATATTGGAAACGCTGGCAGTGAAACGCGAACTGGGCCTGAGCAAGGTTACCTCTTTTACTTTTTTAAATTTTCAACTTTTTTGAAGCCGAAAGTTTTCAACTGTAAAACAACACATGCATGTCTTTAGGAGTTTCATAGTTTACAAGACAGGCGGACTAAAAAAAAATAAAAAATCCGTCTGCACATCAGAGAACATGACGGCCGCTTCACTGACTTTGTGGATTATTTTTGAGTCATATCAGTCAGAAACAGACACAGAAGTGTACCGCGCCTGACTCACACTAGTAGACCGACCTGGACTTTGGGGGTCAAAGGTTGGGCGTGTGAGTGCGCCTTAACTTGGGTTCAATCTTGAAAACAGGTAAAGAGGAGGAGCGTGTGAGAGTGAGAAAAAAAATCCTCCACAAATGTTAATGTAGACGTTACCGAAGGAAAACACACACACACACACACACACACACACACACACACACACACACACACACACACACACACACACACACACACACACACACACACAGGCAGGGTGAGGAAACCATAGGAACAGATGAAGGCGCTGTCAGCAGCACCTGCTCCTCCTCCACAGCCTGCACTCCTCCCATGATCCTCTCTGCCTCTCTCTGTCTCTCTCCCGCCTCTCTCACCTTCCATCCTCTCTTTCTTTTCTCGTCTCCTCTGGATTCCCTCCTCGTCTCCTTCTCTTCGTCTGCACCTCACACCCTTTACTGTCTCCATCTCCATCTATCGTTCCTCCTTTCCTCCCTTCCTTTCCTCCTGACCCAGTGGCCAGTGGACTCCTTACTTTTTTTACAGGCGAGCTGCGTTAGAGTTTTTTTCTCTGCAGCATGACCTTCTCTTTAACAAGGTTTGCAAAACACGACATTTTCTATTATCCTTGAGGGCAAAAACATACAATAAAACCGCTTCTGGATTCACTTTTTTTGTGCATTTTGGATGAAATCTGCAAGTTCAAGTACCATCAGAGGTGTGTTACAGTTCCATCCTCGGTCCATTCTGCATCCTTACACCAAATGTTGTGAAAATTGAGCAAGCATTGTTGAAGTCATGCTGCTGAGGAATACACAGACTACCAAAATAAAAGTTTTTCTAAGATGAGTCACTGAGCAGAATCTGGATTTATTTCTTAAACTATTTGAACTCAAGTCTGAATTTAATGTGGAAATATTTCACACATTACACAACATGCAATCTTCAAAATCAAACCTGGATCCTTTAATCTCATGTTGACATGTTAAATCAGTCAACGCTCAGGCTGAGCATTCCTGCTGGAATCGTGAAGTTTTCCTACATTTTGAGGGTAAATTCAGGTGTGTGGGGTGAAAATATCGACTTTTCTTGTTCTGTTCTTTGCAGCTCGAATGTTTGAAGGAGTTTCTCCTCGAGGTTGAATTCTCTCGACCTCAGCTGTGCGGCGAGGGAACCAATCACACGACTCGGCCTCTGCACCGGCCCAACACAAAGGGACAGCATTCAACAAAGTGTGTGTGAGTGTGTGTGTGTGTGTGTGTGTGTGTGTGTGTGTGTGGGGAGAGAGAGAGGGTGGTTGTTGTATCGAGCCTTTGTTTTTCTCTCCACAATCTCTCTTTTGTCTTGATGTCTTTTTGACCTCTGCCACCTCTCTCTCTCTCTCTCTCTCTCTCTTTCTCTTCCTTTCTGTCTCCTTTTCTTCTCCACTCGCTCCTTCTTTTTCTGTCTCCTGATGTCTCCTCATCAGTTCACATCTCTTTGCCTCCCTTTTCCTCTCTCCGCGTGTCATTTTCCCTCCTTCTTCCTTTCTTTGTGTCCTTCTTCCCTCCCTTCCTTCCACTTTCCTAACACCTCTTTCCTCCTCTTCTCTACCTTCCTTTCCTTCCTTAACGCCTCCATCTTTCCCGTTTTCCATTTCTCCTCTTTCCCACTTTCTTCTTCTCCTTCTTCATATTTCACCGTCCATTTTTCTCTCTTTTTTTTAAGGTGGTAATCATTTCTCACCTTTTTCCCCATTTAAAGTTATACT
>NC_083623.1:3141881-3154381 GCF_963584025.1 Labrus mixtus
GAGAGGAGAGGAGAGGAGAGGAGAGGAGAGGAGAAGAGAGGAGAGGGGAGGAGAGGAGAGGGGAGGGGAGGAGAGGAGAGATGAGAGGAGAGGGGAGGGGAGGGGAGGGGAGGGGAGGAGAGGAGAGGGGAGGGGAGAGGAGAGGAGAGGAGAGGAGAGGAGAGGAGAGGAGAGGAGAAGAGAGGAGAGGAGAGGGGAGGAGAGGAGAGGGGAGGGGAGGGGAGGAGAGGGGAGGGGAGGGGAGGAGAGGAGAGGGGAGGGGAGAGGAGAGGAGAGGAGAAGAGAGGAGAAGAGAGGAGAGGAGAGGAGAAGAGAGGAGAAGAGAGGAGAGGAGAGGAGAAGAGAGGAGAAGAGAGGAGAGGAGAGGAGAAGAGAAGAGAGGAGAGGAGAGGGGAGGGCGGTGTATCTGTGGCGGCAACCTGAACATTTTTTACACACAGGGGACAAACAGACTCTGAATACACAGCGGTCACTTCTCTGATTTCTGACGGTGATATCAGACTTTATTGTAGAATCGTCATGGAAACGAGAAAACTTGTGGTTTTGGTTTGATTCCAATAGTACAAAAGTGGCAGCGTGACATGCCTCACACGTCCTGTGATGTGACTAAAATGTGACCAAATTTAGATTTCTAAACTTATCAGAGGAGGAAATCTGAAGTAGTCAACCACATCCCAGACCGACTTCACTTTGGTAATTCAGGCACTAAAGTGTAATCCGTCGACTATATTCAGAACGAGACTGAAATGAGGAAGTGAGCTTTTTTTTTAATCTTCTATATCAGGAGAGTCTCATCATTTGTGATTAAAACCAGAACAAAGACTCATGAAGACGCATGCGGTCGCTGACGTCTGACAGATGTCACAAACCACACAAACAACACAAAAAGAATCTCTCCCATGTGATCCTCGCTCACATGTTTCGATCGTATCTCATCATTATTTCATCATGGAGCATATAAGCCCCCCTCGTCTCTTCCCTGAGAATCTATCAAAACCACATGACGGACATAATCATCCCATGTGGAGCGGCCCACATGCTAACTGCGGGGAATCGTTTTGGGGATTTTTCCACACACACACACACACACTGCAACTGATGTGGTCCGTCTACGAGAGACCCACTAATCGTTACAGCCGGGGATCAAACCGGCTGCTTCCTGTGACAGGTGTCATCAAGGCCGTTTGGACGTCATCACAACCCGTTTAGCTTCTTCATCAGTGTAACCCCAAAGAGCACCTTCTTTTTTTAAAATCTTTACATGTGGCCGAGCCTCTCCCTCTCTCTCTCCCCCCTCAGCTTGTGCGTCTTTCTGCCTTTCTTCTTTCATCGCGAACAAATAAAACATGCAACAAAAAGTCATGTAACAGCTGTTTCCAGTTCTGCAGGTTACACATTCCTCGACAGGTGTGAGCGAACATCTTGTTTCATATTTAAGAACTTTAATCATTTTTCTTTTGTCTTCAAACAGCTGACTCCTGCTTTGTTTCAAAGTGAGTCAGTGGTGGTGGATTCTGGGAAAGGGTTGGGTAAGGGATGACCGACGGGGCTGATGGGAAATACATCAAAACATACACATACACCCTGCACACCCTGCACACACACACACACACACACACACACACTGGAGTTCCAGATTGTTACGTATTTTATTGCTTTGGCAACACACAGTAGAGACAGTCGTGCCAACGATGGTGAATGTTTAAATCAAAGTGAGGGAGAGAGAGAGAGACAGAGAGAGAGAGAGGGAGAGAGAGAGAGGGAGAGAGAGAGAGAGGGAGAGAGAGAGAGAGAGAGAGAGAGAGTGAGAGAGGGAGAGAGGGAGAGAGAGAGTGAGAGAGAGAGAGAGAGGGAGAGAGGGAGAGAGAGAGGGAGAGAGAGAGTGAGAGAGAGAGAGAGAGAGAGAGAGAACTTTCAGAGAAATTACGGACTTCCTTTTTTAAAATCTACTGAATTTAAAAAGAAAAAATCTATTTTTAAGATTTTAAAAATGTCTCTGCAGGAAGTTGTGATTCAGCCGAAGTGATTTGAATGTGCACAGGCACAGATGTAGACTAGAAGTATAAGAGCTTCCTGTTAGGAGACAACCGAACTTGAAAACTTCACACCTTGCATTGTAACTTTCTTTCTACAAGCTGCAGCACAATCCTGTGAAACCCTGGAGATAAAAAAAACACTCAAAGTGTCAATCAAATCAGCAAAGCAGTCGTTTAACAACACTGCTGCTCTGCTATATTTGTGAGGCGGACCCTCCTTCAACCTGCCTAACCTTCCCCGTCACCTGACCCTCCACCTTCACCCTGACCTCCACCTGAGTCAAAGCCCTTAAAAAAAGAAAAAACACATCTTCACCTTCAAACAGCCGTTTGGAGAGGTCAGAACCGGAGAGATTTCCTCACTCTAAAGGATTTAAAAACAAACATCAGACGTCCCGGAGGAAGAACATAAACAAGCACACCGTCATGTTTACCAGAATAAATACCTCCTACACTCACATTCATCCGTTACCTCATGGAAAAAGTGAAGCCTTATTATGAATAACTTAATGTTCTGCTCTCGTGCAAACCGAGTCAAGTGATAATTATCAGGAGGAAAACGTGCAGACGTCGAGAGTGAGGGCGACCACTATTTGCAGCGCTGCTCGCCCAAACGAGAGCAAGAGCCAAAGAGATAACGAGGTGCGTTGGTGTTTTCATGGAAAAAAATTAAAAAGGAATCTTTTTCAGACATCTCAAAATGTGTCTCCTGTCCCGTTTTGTAAAATAAATTGTGAGAGAATCGTATGGAGAGCAGCGTGGAACCAACCAACCACCTGATCTGACTAAAATCTCCTCAAAGCGATCAGAAAACAAACTAACAAAGTGTTTCTCTCTGAAAGACAAAAACTCCCTTAAACCTCAGGAGAAGGAAGTTGTTACCATTGTCCTACAGCCGAACGCCATGACGTCTACCTCACCCTGAAACACGGGTGAAGTACGGGGGAGTTACTGTCACGCCCTCCCCTTTAAATAAACCCAGAGTGTGTGTGTGTGTGTGTGTGTGTGTGTGTGTGTGTGTGTGTGTGTGTGTGTGTGTGTGTGTGTGTGTGTGTGTGTGTGTGTGTGTGTGTCTCAATACTTTGTGATACGTCTGATAAAGGTTAATCGGGTGATGAAGTTACTGACCCTCGCCCATTATTCACGCACGCTTCTGCACACTCAGCAGCGCCGTCTTGAAGGTTGTCCAAAGAGGCGTCACAGCCAGAAGAAGTTCAATCACAGCGTCTCCAAAACACAAACACACCAGAAAACCAGTCTGACCAGTCTGACAACGGGCATTTTGAGGTCATCATGAAACAGCATGAAAAAGTATGTGCTGACTAATTGTGAGGGAGAACATTTAAAGGGCCGGTAACCGTGTTGTTTGGTTTGTCCTTTCAGGGCTTCTGTAGAAACATGTCGGTGAAACATGGCGACTTTGTTCCTTTGATTAAATGATTTTACTCTCTGTCGATTGGTTCTCTTAAATCACACCAATAAATCCTCAGATGTTACAGCAGCGTATGAACAGATCTCTTCTCAGCTGTCTTTGTATGAACTTTCAGGACAATGAGTAACTGAGAGTGCAGCAGAGTTAGCTCCAAAGGCTACCTCTCATTGTTAGTTCTTACAGCTTAGTTCAGCTGAGAAGGGACTTTTTTTCATACCGTTTGTTTTCATTAATATCAAGTTTGCTGCGCCCTTAATCGACAGCAGAAGCCTCCTTGACCTCGTCTAAATCAATCTGCTTTTTTTCTTCTTTCTTAATAATCTAAAAAAACCCTCAGAGTTAGCTTGTCAGTTTCTCTCCCAGCTGTTCGCCACCTGTTTGCTCTGCGTGCATTTCCAACATCTATTTCCATTTACGCCCGTTGCCGTGCGCGGGGCTCCGAAAAACAAACTTGGATTCATGCTTGTGATGATTTTTAGGGCGGCCGAGTGTCAGGGGCAACCAGATCCTCGCTGGCTGTCAGTAAAAGGGAGCGTGTGTAGGATCAATTGTTTTCCTGGATTTTTCTGCAGTTTAACTCCATCTGACTCGTAATCTGAGCGCCCTCTGCTCCCTGGACGACACATTGTGCAACAAACAAACTCTCGCATCGTATTTTAGCTCATTGAACTACTCCGTGTAACGATCTTTTGTGTATTTATTTTATCCTGAGCACGTTATTGTGTTTAATGAAAGCCATGTTTCCCACAGCGGAGAGTGAAAAATCCTCGAAAACTTCGACCCCGGGACTCTCCCCGTGATAGAGAGTGTTACCCAACCGGAGAGAGACAGCTGCAACAATATCAGACTGGAGACAGAACGAGGGGGGGGGGGGGGGGGAGAGAGAGAGAGAGAGAGAGAGGAAGGGGTCAGTGAGGTTCTATTTTTATCTCGCCCGTGTCGTGTCTCGGCTTGAATGGAGGCAAAGAAGAATTGTGTTGAAAGGCGCGTGCACACAAATTATTTCATAACCTTGGCACACAGCAGGCTGCTGAGAGCCAGTGATTTCTGAGTGTGTGTGTGTGTGTGTGTGTGTGTGTGTGTGTGTGTGTGTGTGTGTGTGTGTGTGTGTGTGTCAAAGGAGCATAAAGCCATCATCACAGCCTCGATCTGACCCGCCACATTTTCTCACTGCAACATTTTTGAGTTGCACTGATTTAACTTTTCTCGTTCTGGCTCGTACCTCTCGTATTACCTTTGTAGTTCCTCAGCAATGTTTATGTTACAGTGTGTGTGTGTGTGTGTGTGTGTGTAAGCGTGTACGGGCAGGTGACATATTCTCTTACAGCTTGCTAACACACTTTCTCAGTCCAACAACCACAAGGTCTGAGTCAAACCCAAATCATCCCAGCTACTTCGTCTGATGGTAATTTAGCTCCGTGGAATGTGTGTGTGTGTGTGTGTGTGTGTGTGTGTGTGTGTGTGTGTGTGTGTGTGTGTGTGTGTGTGTGTCCATTTCTGGTTTCGGTCACATTGAAATTCTGTCCACTCTTGCTGCTATGACTATTTAGCTTTAAGGGATTCAGAAAATAGCACACACACAAGCAAACAGACAAATTCCATTTAAAAGAATCGATACCACTCAAACCAGTCAAGCCAGCTGTGCCACAGCATTTTGAAACTGGGATACCAAGACTCACAACTCAATTTGCAAACACTCGTCCCTACTCAATTTTCAAAAAACCGCTGGCGCTCAGAAAAAAACGCTAGGTGGACACGGAGCCTTAGCATTAGCCATATGCTAATCTCTGCACTCCCACTGAGGAATATTTCTCTAAAGTGGATTTATGTTGTTTTGAAATTTAAACATAAATTTGATACGAGTGGAAAGCACTTCAAAGCGACTCGCACTGTCAGAAGTTTCCAGATTTCATTAATAAAAAAGTCGAGGAACGACAGAGAATAAAAAACGTCTCGGCCCAAACTCATCTCTGTGTTTCATCTCAGTGATTCATCGACCTTAAGCTCAAGTATTCGCTGCACACATCCACATGAAAACAACTCATGCTGTCCTGTTGGTAACCCTCAGAAGGAGTTCATTCAGGTTTGGGGGTCGTTTCAGGTGAGGAGGCTTACCTCTCGGTCTGCACGTGCTCAGTTCGGTTTCAGCGGGAGCCCCGACAGGAAGTGTCCTCATGAGGCCGTCCTGTGAGAAAACAAACAAATGAAGGATCTCGTAAGTGTGATGGAATTTAAAACTCTGCAAACCAGATTCTACCAGCGTGAAGACGGTTTGAGTTTAGCTTCTTGCGACAACATTTCTGTGAACTCGTTTAATCTTCATATCCTCAGAATCAGAATCAAACACAGACATGTATCGATATGACACGTCAACAAACAAACTGATCTTAAAGGTCACATATTATTCACCATGTTCCTCTAACTCTAACATGTGTCTCTAGTCCGTCTACAAACCCCCCAATGATGAGAAAAGTCCATCCTCTCCGTCTTTTCCCTGCTCCACTTTTCAGAAAATGTGTGCTCAAACAGGCCGTTTGGATATTTTCTCTTCATGACATCACAAAGGGCAGTAGCCCCTCCCCCAGGTGGGTGACACTCCCACAGCTAGGTGTTTGTTCTGCCCTCTGAGTCTGCCTTCTCACCGTAAACAATAGGACATGGAGCGAGAAAGCACCGAGTACACCCAAGAACCTTCCAGAGAGGGGGCGTGGTCAGACACCGCTCATTTACATATTTAAAGGTACAGACACAGAAACAGCCTGTTCTGAGCAGGGCTGAAATAGAGGGGTTTATAGACATGATCAAATACAGGATCAGAGTGGATTTAGAACAAGAAACTTCACACACATGTTTTGAGGAGCTCTGAGACTTATTTACACTGAAGAAGAGGAGGAGAATATGTGTCCTTTGAAAGCTTCTTCAGGTAGAAACAAGAAACATATTATTCTAAAGATGCACTTCTAAGATATGGTGGTTTTGAGAAGAGTCCAGATGTGTTTCGATCCATCTCATCTGCAGGTAAATACAGACCATAAACCGGTATATTTCCAATCTGTGATGTATTTGTTGCAGGGTTTTTTGAAACCACTGACACCTGATGACAAAGAGGCGTTGTTAATTCTGCTCGGGCTGTTTCAGTTTCCCCTAAAAAAAGAAGGTGGTGGTGTGTGTGACACGTGTGCTCCTCTGTGTCGAACTCTTTGTTTCTGTGTTTAATTATAGAATCAAGTCCTTTCAGCGTGTTTATTCATGTTTGTGGATTTAATCAGTGGGTTTGTGTGTGTTTGTGTTTCTGTTTATGAGTGTGTACGTCTGAGGGACTCTGGTCACTATCGCAACAGGAAGTAAACAGGATGTGGGGGAGGAAGTGGTCAACGGAAGTGTGATACAAAAAGCTCTTTTCCCCCCTCCCCCTCCCTTTTTTATTATCTCACACAAACCCATTCATAAAAAAAACACGGTGTGGATAGAGTCTTCAGCAGAGAGACAGAGGAGTGGGAGGAGAAAGAGAGAAGGGGCGAGCATGGTAGGAAGCAACAGGTGGAGAGAAAAAAGGGAATGGAGGCAGAGGAGAAAGAAGAGATAGATCAGAGAAGGAAACTGATGAAACGGGAGAAACAAGAGAGGAAGAGAGGGGTGAGAGAGAGGGAAAACAGGAAAACAAATAGGAAGGAAGAGGAGAGAAGAGGAGGCAGAGGGGGGACGAGGAGAGGTTAGGGTGTGAGAGAGGTGGATGGAGGAAAAGGCAGAGAGCGAGGGAGAAAAAGAGGAGGGAAAGAAGGGGAGGAAAAGGAGAGTAAGCAGATGAGGGATAAAGATAGAGAGATGGCGAGAGAGGGGGGAGAGGTAGAGAGAGGAAAAGGGGAAGAAGACCCCGAGGGGTGGGCGAGCAAGACGGAGAAACGACAGAGAGAGAGATAGAGAGAGAGAAAACACAAACATCAATATACATTCCAACAACGTTATGGATGGAAAACATCAAAACACACAAGTGGACAGTCACATGTTCCACACACACACACACACACACACACACACACACACACACACACACACACACACACACACACACACACACACACACACTTGGGCGCCCGTTTTAAGATCAAATTTTTCCGATTGGTCCTCTTTGCTCCGCTCTGCCACGGAAAAAACTGTGACACTGTTTTTCTGTTTCATGTCTGTCAAAACACACACACACATACACACATACACACATACACACACACACATACACACACAGACACACACACACACACACACACACACACACACACACACACACACACACACACACACATCATAGAGTGTAAATATTAATGGATGAAGCCTGAGTGAGGGAACTGCAGTCTTAGGTCGGTTTCACATTAGGGTCCCGGGCCCGGATCCTAAAGACCACTTGACTCCAAAGTCTGGTTCATTTGATCAGCGTGAACACAAAATGTTCTGTACTCTGGTACCGTGCCCGAGCCCGCTTGAAGACGTGGTCTCGGCCACGATTCATGTGTTATGGAGTACGGTCCGCGGGAGATGGAAACCAGGAAGTGGACCGCTATATGACGTCACTCTAAACCTCTACCGTCTAACTCCTCTGAGTTGCACGGCAGACGTTCGATGGAAGAGGGTTCAATGTCTGCGTCTCAAAAATACCAAAAACATCCACAGTTAGCAGGATGGACTCAGCAGCCCCACGAGTGGTTGCCATGGTTACTTCTTATTTCTGCTTTTTTTTTTGTGGCAGATTTGCAAACCAACAGTGTGCATACTGCCCCCTGCTGGATCGGACTGTGAACATGTGCGATGTTACTAATGTGAACGCAGACCAGCGGGGGAGGGGGAGGGGGGAGGGGGGAGCAATCGTGCTCAGCCACTTTTCAAACTGGCTTCATTTTTTCTACAGCGGGAGTTTGCTGCTTCGTTCTGTACAGTCGCATTAACGAGGCGAAGATCATTAAGCGAGAAGGTAAACACGCTTAATGAAGCTGATGTAAAGTGTGACACCACAGACTTTAAAGGGAAAGCCCATGAATTATTCGTTTGAAAGAATCTGTGTGAGTCTTTAAGCCCTCTCTGTTTACTCGCAGCTATTACTCCATCTTTCAAGCACTTAAACTTTAAGAGATATTTTCTTCCCAGTCAGCAGGAAAATATCTGGTTCAAGCAATTAAAAACCATCGTTACAGAGTTACACAGGAACACATCAAAGAGAGCAGGAGCACCATGGTTTTGTTTTTCACACTCTACCCTTCTTGTCATGTTTGTATGAAGTCGTGTTTTTGAGGTTTCATAAATCCAACACTTGTTGAAATTCACCAAACAATGGAGGGTCATAAAAACCCCCCTGACGAGGTCGGTCTCGTTCTGCATATTGTTCCTGCATGGCGATGAATCCCATGGAAACCCCAAAACAAACAGAGTGTGCAGGTCTGTTTTTTTGGAATAGTTTCCCAGACTGTCGCTGGTATTTGCTCCTTGGGTCGGTCCAATTGGGTTTTCTACTGTCATAAATAAAAGACTCCAGGAATTTCCTGAAACAGCTGCTCACTGCCGATAGTTACACGAATAGTAGGAAGTAGAGCCCCCTCGTTGGGGCCTATTTTTAACAGCAGATTAAGCCACATGTGTTGGTGAGTGTTTCTGGGAAGTAGGGAGATGTTTGTGGGATTGGGTTAAATTAAAAGTGTTTATAGTGATGGAGCAAACTGTCAGCGAATAGAACAGTGTGGCTCTCGGATGTGTTTTAATAGTTTCAGGACACTAGGGTTTGTCATGATCAAGGACGTCCATAAGGGGGGAAAGAGGGGTAAGCTTTCTGGGGGCCCTGCCACTTGAGGGGGCAAATACAGGATCCATCCGAAAGTCCTTCCAAAAACAAACGTTGTATTGATTGTTGCTTCAGTGAAATGTGTCACAAAGTTTAAACCCACCTCTTTTGAAACACTTTGAGCGTTGTGAACCTAACTGTTACTCCAGTAATGTTGGACCGTGTATTGTCATGACACAAAAGTCGGGAAGGAGAAGGAGAAGAAAAAGAAAGAGCCAATTGGAGCGTTCCAGCCCAACAATAACTTGTTAAGCTTTTTTAAAGTCAGCTCCAAATGCCATTTGCTGCCTGTTACGCTGATGATACGACATGCATGCAGTGATATTACAAAATTGAGTCTGGTGAGAGCCCATTCACTAGGATAGGACTCCTGAGCATCCGGTATTAAATCATTTCTTGTTTTTAATTGCAGTCTTGTCAAGACCAGTCAAGACCACCACTGATCGGCTATTTTTCCACGTCATTAATGTGGTTAGAAGGAAGACGCCTCCTTTTAAAAGAACAAATAACTTCAATTCATTTGTAGTTTGATTTTTATCCCCCGGTTACGGTCGCAACCTTCCCGGTGTAACGGTCTAAGCAAGTGACTCGCCCGCTGTCAGTGATATTTATGTTCTTGGTCTTGGTCTTGGTCTTGTCTTGGTCTTGGTCTTGGTCTTGGACTTGTCTTGGTCTCGCCCTGCCTTGGTCTCGGCCTTTAAATCAGTCTCAATCCCTAAATGTCTCGGTCTTGGAGGACTCTGGTCTCTGGTTTGTCTTGTCCTTGGTTATTGTGGTCTTGACTACAACACTCTCAATAACCATCCAAGGCATCACAAAGTCTTCCTTTTAGACCTGATCTAGAACCTATAGATCGAAAACATGTAGAGGACAACGCATTCATCAACTCAGAATAGTTTGAAACACAGTCCGTGTGTTTGGAGAGGGCGGAAAGAAGAAGGAATAACTGATGAAAGGAAAAAGAAAAAGTCAGCAGAGAGAGAAGACATGCAACAAAGTCACAAGTTTGGATTTAAATCCACAACATCTGGAATACACGGCTGGGATGCTGGGAAATGACCAGAAGCCACCAGTCAAACTCTGGCAACTCGAGTCGGCTGCGACTGGTGAGCTCGTGTCCTGGACTCGGCTCTGGCAGCGGACCAGCTGTGATTTTGGAGTTCGATTCTGTACTGAGAAGCACGTTTTGGGCGCCAAGAAGAGAGGAAAGCAAGTGAGTTTTGGAATCTGTACACCACCATCGGCTGGCAAGATAAAAGCTCCGCTCTCATTTTCCAATCTTTTCTAAAAAAGTCTGCACAGCCAATAACAGAAAGTCGATGTACAAAAAAAAAAACAACAACCTTTAAAGCCACGTGATTTTTACCAAAGCCAAGGATTGAATTTCAATGATCACATCGCACTCTTTTAACTTCTTTTCCTACCGTCTCTCTAAAACTGAAAGACGGGGCGATCGAGGTAAAGAGGAGATGAAAGAGGGCCGGAGAGAAACGAAGAGTTGTGGAAAATTCATCCCTTGATTTTCCATTCAGAGCAGACTGGGAAGTAAAAAAGGCCTCCGGGTCAGATTCAAATTTGGATTCTATTCTCATCTCTTCCCTATTCTCTTTCCCCCTCCTCACTCTCCTGCCATGAACCCGTCTCTTACAGCCGTCGACTTATTTGTATTTCTGTTTGTATCGTCGTCCTGCTTCTCATGTCCCCCCCCCCCCTATTCTTTCCAGCTGTGTTTTTATAATATTAAAACAATCAACCAACCAGGCAACCGAGAAAACAACCAGCAAACAATAACGACAGTCAATCAAAACCAGGTTTTGCAGAGTCACACTAGCTTATAAATCAACTTTCTGGACGACTGAAACATCTGACCAAATACTGACAACACATCCATCAGCTTGGACTTTTATAAGACTGACAAAAAAAAGCAATTAACCCACATTGAAACTGGTGGAAAACAACTGTTGGAAGTCATATTTTTTTACATTTCTCTCCATGTTTTCCTTTGTTCTGTCCGTATCCAGAAAATACAAATGACAACATTTAAAAAACAATCTCACCAATCAAACACTTCATGCAATTGTTAGGCTCATCAGAGAACCACAAAAAGCTCAATTTTCCAAACGATTGACCGTCCCCTTTGTTTCCCGTCCACTCCCAACGCTCAAATTAAAGTTAGAATAAAAGTTAGAGAGCACACACTTCTTTATGACCAATTGACAAAACTAAATTTCTTCAATTTACCTGAAGATGTAACAAACGTTTAAGCCAGAGAAAGTCAAAGTCTTCTACGGCTGGGAATCTTTGGGTGTCTCACGTTTCGATTCAATTTCAATTCTTTGGGTAACGATTCCATTTAAGAATCTATTTTGGATTCAAAACGATTCTGGATACATGAAAGTCTATTCATGAATTAGTCCATACTTCAGGATCTACTCCAGTCATCTGTGAGACTGGCTGAATTTCTTGCTGCTCCATTTGGCTACTACTGCTAGCATTAGCATTTAGCAGGGAGTGACTGATTAGCCCAAACAAATCGATTTTTGGAAGTTATGAATAAGATAAGAATCTCAATTGTTCCCCACAATTTAGGAGTTGGCAGGTTAAGGGTTAAATGATCACATCGCCATTTAGGCTTAAGACCTTTAACCTTTCAAATTGTTAATTGGACAAGTCCGTCAACCAATCAATGAAGCTCCATCAAGACGACGACTAAGTAAAGAATCTGCCATTACTGCAAACATTTGTACATCTGTCAAAGAAACAATTCCCAGAGATAAATCCAACAATCCAACCAAAGAGCCAACAAATGAACCAGTTTGGGGGCGCTGGTGGCTCCTTTCCCGCTCCTTTTCCGACTCTATCTACTGTCCTATCTCTCCAATAAAGGCACAAAACGGCCCAAAATAAATCTTCAAATTAACCATTTTACCCAAACATAAACCAATCAGAGGGCGGGGGAACAACTCAACCAAGAATCCTTAATTTAGCAGCTTATCAACATTTCTCTAATCATCTTACCAAAACTTCCAACAAGCATCCAAACGTTCAAGTAAAACATCCAAACCGCCATAAATCTATTAAATCATCCAACCAATCAAGGGCCGTCCAAACAGTCAACAAAAGAGTCGTCTGGAACAGCGAAAAGAAAGAAAAACTGATCATCTTCACAAACAGGTTTTTACAGAACGCAATTCAACAAATAACAGAA
>NC_083623.1:3156881-3161881 GCF_963584025.1 Labrus mixtus
CTAAAATGTGGAGCCAGTGGTCGGATTTGAACCTGGGCCGCCCGCTTATGGGACCATATTATCTGTACATGGGGGGGGGGGGGCGCACCAACCAATAGGCCACCATCGCCCCAACTAATTGTAATGTAATGTAAAAAAGTTGTTAAATGGCATGCAATGAATCCTGGGTAATATCCAAAGGATGCAGAGAGACATATTTGTAGGCCTGATGTGAAGGAGCCTTCGATCTGGGACAGCCTTTGACCCTTCGCTGTGACGCATCGACCTTCACTCTCAATGCGCACTCCGAAGGCCGCAGCCCACTCACATCCCGGATCTCGACTTAAAAAAAAGCCAAGATTGTGCAATTAACCGGAGCATCTAATTAATTAGCCGGTTTGTATAAAACCCCCTGAAAGCGTCAGAGGGGTCAGAGACTGAAAGGCAAACAGGAAGTGCTCATTGTAAACATCCAGCAGCAGCTTACAGCCTGACGTCCACATCAGAGTCTGACCTGACGCACTTGTGTCCGGTGTCGTGCTCCCGGGGATTAATCCTGACGCTTTCTGCTGCTCTTCCTTTCTCGACCTCCGGCTAAAGTGGTTTATGATGTGGATAAAAGTGTTGGCCTGTTCACAAGCTGCTCATGTAAAATCCTCATTAGGACTTATTATTGTTGCTATGAGAGGGAGCGCGCAGACAAAACAAGTGAAGAAGAAAAACAAGCTGAAATGTGAAACATGTTTGATTTCTTCAATCAGCACAACTTTAGTGGACCGTCTTTGGACTGTGAGTCATGATATGTTAAACTGAGATGCCCACTATCTCGTCTCCATCGTATGTTCATTCAAAATAGTCATCAAGCTTTTTTCTGGAGAACCAGCTGACGCACACACAGCGACGGGAACACACAACATGCTGTCAAATAAAAAAACAAGAGTGTGGTGGATTAGCTGTCTGGGGCAGGAGGATTTTCATACTGTACACAAATGAGTATAGCAACCTGCAGGAGGGGGGGGGGGGCACAAACCAGTTCTGTGGAAGCTGTTAGCATAAATGTAAAGCTCGGTTTCATGTTGTAAAACAGCTGAAACATGTGTCTTTGTTATCAGCGCTAAAGCATGCAGCTCTATGTTCCCACAGGGTAGGGTTAGGGTAAGTTAACCTAACCCTAACTGATACAAATTTATGAAAAAGGAAATGTGGGAACTGTGGGAACATAGGGCCTAATTTTGGAAAAAAAATCTTAGAAATGTGGGAACATAGGGCTGTGGGAAGATAGGGGCGCTCCCAAGATGCTAATGCTAATAGCTGATTAGCATCTTCCTCTCTGGGAGTCTAGAGTCACATCTTCAGCCACATCATCCAGTTTAAATGAGGAGTGTTATCTGTGCTGAAGTAAAACGATCAACTCAAGGCCTCAGACACACATCGCCTACTCACCCGTCTGCAGAGCATCACACACACACACACACACACACACACACACACACACACACACACACACACACACACAAATGCATGCACATGCACTGAGCACGTGCACATACCAAGAAGCAGCAGCTCACTTCACTGTCTGAGAATTTGTGAATGGAAAAATGGTTTAACACACTTGGCGGTCCAGCAGGACTTCCTACGCTTCTTTTCTCTAGGAGGAACTGTCTGTCTGTCCGTCTGTCACACATTTCATTTCCTTTATATGTCTGGATGTTTTCATGGAGTCTTTTTCCATTAGTCTGTCTGCTTTCTATTTGTTTACCTGTCCGTCTGAGTGTCAACTTGTCCGTCTGCCTTCCTCTCTGTTTGTCTGACTCCTCTATCTGTCTGTCTGTCTTCTTTGCCTCCCTCTGTGCCTGTCTTCCTGACAGGCCGTCTTGTGTTTGTGTCTCATCTGTCACCTCGTTCTTCTTTCCTCTGTCGTCGGTATTCGGCTGACTTGTCTGTCACTCTTTTTTCAGGAGGAACAGACGGACATCTTTCTTCTCTGTCTCTTTCTGTGTCTGTCACGAGATTCAAGACTCAAGATTCATACAAATGAATGCAAAGTTTGATTTCCATGAAGTACATCAGTGAACTAAAGATGAAGGTTTACCATGACTTTACATACTTAAGAGACTTAATGACTGAAGATGTTTTTTCACATTTGCACAACCACAACATCTGCTCACGTCAAATGACACAACGCTTTGATATAACGGCAGAAAAACTGCTTCCTTGGCCATGTTGGATCCCTGCAGTGTATTTCATACATCATCCATCCATCCATCCATCCATGTTCTTCTTTGCTTACACAGTGGCAGCAGGCTTAGCAAGTTGCCCCAAATGTCCCTCTCCCCAGCGACGTTCCCCAGCGCCTCCTGGGGGATCCAGAAGCCTTCCCAGGACAGGAGGGATATATAATCCCTGCAGCACGTTCTGGGTCTACCCCGGGGTCTCCTCCGTGCCCAGAAGACCTCCAAAGGCAAGCAATTAGGAGGCATCCCAATCAGTTGCCCAAACCACCTCAACTGACTCCTTTCCATTTGAAGGAGCAGCGACTCTACTCTGAGCTTTCTCCAAATGTCTAAGCTCCTCACTCTGTATCTAAGGCTGAGCCCAGACCCCCTCCAGACCCCGTCCAGAGGTCACTCATTGGAGCCACTTGTTTTTGCAAATTCATTCTTTCACAGACTACCGAAAGCTCATGACAAAAGGTAATGGTTGGAACATAGATGGACCATAAATCAAAAGTTTTGCCTTCAGGCTCAGCTCCCTCTGCAACATGACGGTCCGACACAAAGCCCAAAAAACTGCTGACGCTGTCAATCTTATGATCCGTTTTACCAACAAGACCCCGAGATACTTTAACTCCTTCACTTGAGGCAGGGACTCACTCCACAGCCGAGGGAGCAATCCACAAAGAACCATGGCAACAGACCCAATGCCTGCTGGAGGACCAGACCTGAAGCCAACAGAACAACATCATCTGCAAAAAGAGAGACATGAAACTCTGAGGTCCCCAAACCGGACCCCCTCCTCCTTTAACTGTGCCTTGACATCCCGTCCATGAAAATCAGAAACAGTATCAGAGACAAGGGGACAACATTTGAGAACATTTGAGAACATTTGAGAAATGTTTGCATGTGTGGAAACAGCTTAAAATATGAAAAAGGGGGTTCGGGAATCACTCAGGCTGAAGAGGCTGAAGGTGTTAGTGTGCACATTTGAATGTGCACACTTTTTTTCCCTCAACAAGCGGCTCAGATAATTATTTAAACATGTGTGAAAAGAAGCTTACAGAAACAGACAAATTGTATTTCAACCATAAACTGTAAGGTTGCTCAACTTCCATTGAGAAAAAGGATGGTGTAAGAACAGAACAGCAGAGAAGCCGCTCTTCCTTTGTCTCATTGGTGAGTGTGTTTCATCAGAGCCAACATTTAAAACCAAGTTACACAACACTGCAACAATAAAGAACAACCAACCAAGTGATTTTTAAGAGTAGAGCTGAAATCACTACTTTTGTGAATGGAGTCTGGTGGCTTTGAAGAGGACAATTATGCAGCTGTAAACGTAAAAATAAAAAAAAGAAGGAAGCAGCTTACATTAAAAAAACAGGGATCCTCTCTGTGATGCTGTGAGACTCTCAGAATAATGATCAGGCAGAAACAAGAACTTTAAGTTTAAATTGATCAGGTGCATTAACTGCATTTACGTCGATTTGCTGTCGGCTGAAAAAATCCATCAAAGCATGAAAACGCCGACACATGTAGATTACAGAGCTTCTATTCAGAATACCAGAATCACCTTTTTGTCAAGGTTTAAGATGTGAAGCTGAAAGTGTCTCATGAAAGTGTTTCAAGGGGAAGGAGGGGACTGATAGTCGTGCAAAAAGAGACACATACAGAGGAGAGTAACGGAGGATTGAGAAGACGAGACGAGAGCATGTTTTAGAAAAAAATAAGAAAATTAAAGAGAAGAAGAAGAGAGGAAAGGCTGATGAAGGGGATGAAAACAACAAAGGAAACATACAGAGAATCAGAGTGTGTGGAAGTGTTGGAAAAAGTCCCAAAAATAAAATTAAAGAAACACACAACAGACTGATTGAAGAGGGGGGGGGGGGGGGGGGGGGGGGAGCGACGTAAATAAAAGAAGACGAGGCATAAAGAGCGAGAGACGGTAAGGAGAAAAAACGGACAAGAAATCACTCTCAGGGTCACGGCTGTGTGTCCATGTGTGTATTTCTGTGTGTGTGTTTGTGTGTGTTTGTGTGTAGCAGAGTTATACAAGGGAGGTCCCAGCAGCGAGGGAACGTGCAACATAAATACACACAGACACACACACACACACACAGTGTAACCTGTTTTCTTGTAAATCTCTGTTCCGGCAGCTTGAGGCGACTAACACCCCAAATGTGTGTGTGTGTGTGTGTGTGTGTGTGTGTGTGTGTGTGTGTGTGTGTGTGTGTGTGTGTGTTGTGGTGGCACCCCTCAGTTAATAGAGGGAACTGACACCACTGTGTGAGACAGTCAGCTGTCCAGTGGGTGTGTGTGTGTGTGTGTGTGTGTGTGTGTGTGTGTGTGTCCATTTACAACAGCACCCTGGGAGAGTGGAAGGTGATGAGAGATAGAAAGAGAGAGAGAGAGAGAGAGAGAGCGAGCGAGCGAGAAAAGAACATTTCTGATTAAGTGCTTATGTCACCCCTTGTCACACACACATACACTAACACACACGTAAACATGATTACCACATGCTGTCATCTGCGGCTGCTGCATTGCCACGACAACGGCGGACGAGGACATCCCCCCCTGCTTGGTTTTACAACGGATACAAACACGCTAAAAACGTGCACGCACAAAAACACACACACACACACACACAAACTAACAGTCCTCAGACGGTCTCAAAAAAAATGAAAAGCATGAAAAATAAAAAAAAGGAGATAGATAGACGGACTGTACCTGGACGACTCTCTCCCTCTCTCTCTCTCTCACCGAAAGCATTCCTCTGTGTTCAAACTCCCTCCTTCCATCGCCACGGTA
>NC_083623.1:3166881-3169381 GCF_963584025.1 Labrus mixtus
GTGTGTGTGTGTGTGTGTGTGTGTGTGTGTGTGTGTGGACGGGGTGTCTCTTAATAACCTGGATGTATAAAAACCTACTTTAATCAACTTCAAAATGATATGACCTCCATGGATTCTATGAATAAAAAGCCAAACAAAGAGATGTTCCTTTCCTTGAGTTTTTTTTTTTTTGCCAATTATGTAATTTAAATTGCGACTGTGTGCCTCGAGTGAAACTTTAGGCCCTTTATTGATCGTCTAAATTTAATCCCACCGGCCATCTGCCGAGCACTTGACTCTGCTTGATGCTTTGGCACGCTCTCGTATCAAAACGTCATCCTGATAAAGCTTCATCGAGTTGAGTGAGGAGAGAAAGGGAGAGGGGTCCGGTTTAGCCCCTGAGCCACAGGGGGACCCAGTCGAGTGTTATGCAACCAGGCCTTGCCAACACACACACACACACGGAGACTCACACACACACACACGTGGAGACAGGCCAGCTGTCCCTAATTCCAGCAGTGAAAACTATCTGTGTCTATTTGTTTATCTCTGCTTCCCTGTCTCTTTCTCGCTCTTCCTCCCTCGTCCACTATCTCCGGATCAGAGTCTAAATCTCTGGCTGTCATTTTTGTCAACACTTCCACTCCGCAGGGCCAGAAGTGTGTGGACGAAAAGCTTTACTGGAGCTTTAGGAAGACAGCTTACTGTGCAGACAATTTGTTAATTTCAGAATTAAACCAAGAGATTTGCTGCACTTTTGGCACACTCCTTCTTCAAATCTTAATATATGTATTTTTTTAATCCCTACACTCTGTTATTCTCACACACATAGGTCCCAAACACACACATACACAAACAGGACCTGTGGACATGCATTAAAGAGGACATATGATCCCCCTCCTCCACCTTTTCAAACAGTCCCCCTGTGGTCTAAATGAAACATCTGTGCTGTGCTTTGGTCAAAATATAACATGAATCAAGCACCAGAGGAGGTTTGTGACCCTGTATAAACCAGCTCTCTCAGAACGCTCCGTTTTGGTGTGTGTGTCTCTTTAAATGCAATAAGCCCCGCCCCCTGAGTTTCCCCATAGACATCACTCCTCTGTAGAGAGAATAAAAATGACAGACATGTAAAAGTTTAGCTCTAGTCTGGGGGTGGAGTCCATGGGTGGAGATACCAGGGGAGGGGAGGGGATTTTTTTTTTTTTACCAGAATCCCACTGTGACATCACAAGGAGAGCACAACGGAGCGTTTCTCCCTCTCCCATCAGTCCACACGCTCTTCTTCTCCCTCTCATCATCGTGTCACTCTGCACGGTCTCATGTTGCTGCTGGCACCATGTCTCCCCCTGGGGGTGGAGCGCGCACACTCGACTCCACTTACTTGAAAAGGTGACGTTCATTAATAGAAGACTCAGAGTGCGTACAGGGGGCTTCCCGCTCTACACACACACACACACACACTTCAACACACACACACACACTCACACACTTCAACACACACACACACACACACACACACACTCACACACTTCAACACACACACACACACATACACACACACACACACACACACACTCACACACTTCAACACACACACACACACACACACACACACACACACACACACACGCGCACACACGCACACACACACACACACACGCACACGCGCACACACTCACACACTCACACACACACACACACACACACACACACACACACACACACACACACACACACTTCAACACAATCACACACACACACACACACACACACACACACACACGCGCACACACGCACACACACACACACACACGCACACGCGCACACACTCACACACTCACACACACGCACACGCACGCACACGCACGCACACACGCACACACTTCAACACAATCACACACACACACACACACACACACACACACACACACACGTACCCGTATGCCAACAACCTTCCCAGCATGCAAAGTGAGGACTGAGTACAAACCCTGGAGTTCACCCCCTCATTAAAGAGACTGCTAACACACACACACACACACACACACACACACACACACACACACACACACACACACACACACACACACAGGTGTCTGACGTCATCTCTTAAAGGTTACCCAGAAACTTGATTAGTGATGTAAAAAGAAAAAAAACGGTGTTTACCCCAAACTTCAGTTCATTAAAGTTAACGAGTCAAACGTCAAAACGAAAAGGTCAACCATCACTTTAATTACAGGAAATCAACACAAAATCAATCATCCCACACGCCTTCAATCTGCACACACACACACACACACACACACACACCTGTTACATAAAAGACACACACATTTTTAAAAACACACACAGAGGAGCAAACAGGGATCTTAAAAAGAAGCTAACACTGAAAGTTCTTCTGTTTTAATCTGTTAGCTCGTTTTCTTTAACGTTCACAGACGTAAAAAAGTCGTGTATCACCTCTCTTGTGAGTCCAATCTGTTACCACACTTTCAAAGCATCATGGGAGTTGTAGTTCTTC
>NC_083623.1:3176881-3181881 GCF_963584025.1 Labrus mixtus
GTCTGTACATATGCAGGTCTGAGTTCGCACATTTTTAGTGCACACACACACGTCTGCGCTCCATGTTCTTGTTTTATGAGCGTGCATGCTTGTTTAAGTGCAGTAAAGCTTTCAGAAAATCTCTTTATATACAGAATGCATGAAATACTGTAAGGGGTAAGTCGAGTATTTTTGGAACTCCATATTTATGCAGACCTGCAGACCAGAGTCCACTTGAGGGAAGATTGCCAATGATTAGTGTCAGAGTTACATTTAGAGCAGCAAAATATAGAAACAAATCTGTTGAAAGAAGCTGATTTCTGACTTAGAAACCGAGTGGCAACCTCCGGGGTTTTAAATGAAGTGAAAGATCCTGCAGTTCCTCAAGTGTCCACTAGAGGCTGGCTGCAGAAGCACAGGAAGTCACACCCATTCTAAAAAGTCTGTTTTTACAGCAGAGATTAACATGTTTACAGCCTGGTTCAAAAAACCAAATAGGTGTGATTATCTCATGTCTCGATGGACACACACTGTACGGGGGGTGAATGTTTTGATGACTCATCAGTTTTGATTTGATGAAGGATAAGAGTTATTCACAATAAGGCGTGTAGCTGACCTGATTGACAGGTGGGCGCGGTGTAACGGTTTGTCAGGAGGTTTAAAACCCGCCTCAGCTCCAGCTCTCAGCCTGTCGTTAGGTTGACTGAAAGTTAGACTGAGACAGCATTTCCAGCATGGAGACCGCCATCGATGGGACTCCAGCGCCCCCTGCAGGAACAGACGGGTGACGCCCCTCAGGCTTCAAACATTCATATTTACAGTCCTCGTAAAAATACAATTAAAAAAACAGTGTTTTTTCTGGGGTAGCCTCTAAGACGCTGAGGACGGGATTTGGGAATTTTGTCCACTTGTGATTGGAGTATTCCTCCTTGCTGCATGTTAACTAAAAGATCAAAACTACGGCAAACACAACGGCCCCAAAAAAACATGGAGGGAACGTCGCTGAGACAAGAACATCCTCTGTGATCGCTGCACGAGGCATCAAAGTCCGTCCTCTGATATTGTTTTGTCGGAGCAGAAATGACACACTGCACCTTTAAGGTTCTTAAAGCGGATCGTTTACATTTCTACCTGTCACCGGACTCAAACATGTTTTTGTTTTTCACGCCTCGAGATGACTCGTAACTTTAATACGACCTGATAACGTTGCTTTTCTTTCATGACGGCGATCACAGTTTTTTTTTTTTGGAAGGAACGTCTCCGTATTTACTTTTTTTTTTTTTTAACCAGACTTATCAGAATATATTTGCATTAATAATTCAGACCCTCAGCTGAATGTCTCCGCCTTTAATATCCACAGGGGAATTAGATAAACGGAGGACGGAGAGAAATTTACTGATGACATTGAGGAAGTCTAACAGGAGACACACACACACACACACACACACACACACACACACACACACACACACACACACACACACGCTGCTGACAGCTGCCTCTGATCCTCCTACTGTATGTAGTTTAAGTTAACAGAGAGGTCTAACATCACCCAGTTGTCAGACAAATCCTGTCACTAAAACTGTGTGTGTGTGTGTGTGTGTGTGTGTGTGTGTGTGTGTGTGTGTCAGTGCAGAAACACACACCAGGTACAGCTCCTTTGAAAACAAACAGTGTCTTCTAATTTCTCCTCGTTCCTCGTCACTTTAAAGACTCGAGGTGTCGAGAGAGGCAGAGAGAGAGAGAGATCGCTCCGCTGACAGCCGAGAGAAAGAGGAGGATCTGTTTTGAATATTTCCGGTTTCTTTTGGCACATCGGGATGAAAGAGGAGGAGAGGGGGAGAGGAGAGAGGAGGAGAGGGGGAGAGGAGAGGAGGAGAGAAGAGGGGGAGAGGAGGAGAGGGGAGGAGAGGAGAGGAGAGGAGAGGAGAAGAGGGGGAGAGGAGAGGAGAGGAGAGGAGAGAAGAGGGGGAGAGGAGAGAGAAGGAGAGGGGGAGAGGAGAGAGAAGGAGAGGGGGAGAGGAGAGGAGGGGAGGAGAGGAGGAGAGAAGAGGGGGAGAGGAGGAGAGGGGAGGAGAGGAGAGGAGGAGAGGAGAGGAGAGGAGAAGAGGGGGAGAGGAGAGGAGAGGAGAGGAGAGAAGAGGGGGAGAGGGGAGGAGAGGAGAGGAGAGGAGAAGAGGGGGAGAGGAGAGAGAAGGAGAGGGGGAGAGGAGAGAAGAGGGGGAGAGGAGGAGAGGAGAGAGAAGGAGAGGGGGAGAGGAGAGAAGAGGAGGAGAGGGGGAGAGGAGAGAGAAGGAGAGGGGGAGAGGAGAGAAGAGGGGGAGAGGAGGAGAGGGGAGGAGAGGAGAGGAGGAGAGGAGAGGAGAAGAGGAGAGAAGAGGGGGAGAGGAGGAGAGGGGAGGAGAGGAGAGGAGAGGAGAGGAGAGAAGAGGGGGAGAGGAGGAGAGGGGAGGAGAGGAGAGGAGGAGAGGAGAGGAGAGGAGAAGAGGGGGAGAGGAGAGGAGAGGAGAGGAGAGAAGAGGGGGAGAGGAGGAGAGGGGAGGAGAGGAGAGGAGAGGAGGGGAGAGGAGAGGAGAGGAGAGGAGGGGAGGGGAGAGGAGAGGGGGAGAGGGGAGAGGAGAGAAGGAAAGGAGGAGAGGAGTAGAGGAGAGGAGAAGGGGAGAGGAGAGAAGGAAAGGAGGAGAGGAGAGAAGAGGAGGAAGGAGGAGAGGAGAGGGGGAGAGGGAGAGAAAGGAAAATGACTTAAAATAAGATTCAAAGACAAGTGAAAAAGATGGGGACTTGAAAAGGAGAATAATAGGTGAGAACGGTGGACATGAATGGTAGAGAAAATAGAGGAGCTCTGAACAAGACGTACAAGGGAGGGATGAAAGAGAGGGGAGGATTGCATCCAGAGACAGATAGAGAGAACTTTGAAGAAGGAAGAAGAGATCAGAGGAGGAAACAGGAGGGGAAGGGACAGAGAAGGGAGGAATGTTAGAGGAAGAGGAGGGAACGTTAAAGTCTGACAGGGTTTCTGTTTGAGTTCTGAGGGGTGCGTTGTTGTCCTGTTTATTTTCTTCTGTTTTGTTATTAGTGCTCTTATGCTTTGCAAACCCTGACCCTTTGCTGCATGTCAGACTCCTAACAGGAGCTGTAACGGCTTGTGCCTCTAAGATGCACAGAGTGATTTTGAGCTGCAGTGTGATGGATGTAAAAGTTTATCCTGTGCAGGTTTCAAAGAGGTTAATAAGATAGAGGCAACATGTAGCGTAGCATGTTGTCTTATAGGTGAGGTAAAAAACATGAAATATTCAACTCAAAGTAACCCCAATGCAACAATCCAAGCTGCCCAATAGAGCCACACACTCCTCTAATGTTTGTTAATGTCTTCATAAAAAAGTTAATCTCTAAAACTTAGTTGGACTTCTTCCCTCCCTCTTCCAGGTATTTTATGTACAACATCCATTTCTCCACATTTAAACACTTTTCAACAAGACAGGCAGGAGGGGGAAAAAAACCCACTTCTGTTTCCTTCCAGATTTACTTTTCCCTCTTTGAAGAGCTAAACCTTAGCCTGCTGCTCTGCTCTCAGCACTAGCTGTCGTTAGCATAATGCTAATCCCCGTCCCGGTATGACGGACGTGAGGTGCAAGGTGCTAGCAGACGGCGCTAGCTTTTTAAGCTTTAATACCCTGAGTATGAGTGAGCTAGCGTGGGGCTAATCGGTCTTAGTGCCATACATGGGGAGTTAGCGCCGGAGATGGCTAGCAAATGTAGCAGCAGGCTAATCCCACAGGATAGAGAGGAACAACACCAGTCCTACGTTTTTAAAAAAATATGTCAGTTTTTTGGAAGCAGGAGAGTGAGATTACCAGAAATAGAGGAAGCAGTAGAGGAAAGGTAGAGGAATGCATCTTTGCATGTTTAATGTAGCATGCTCTGTGATGATCTGGGGAAGTTAAAGATGAAATTTGCAGATATACTGAGGATGCAATGTGTTTGAGCAAAAGAAGAGTATTCAATGGGAAAGAGAAACGGGAACAGAGCGAGACAAACTGAAAATAGAGACAGAAGAGTAAGAGATCAAGAAAATGTCATTTATCAGTCTGGGTAAAAGAGAAAACAACAGAGCAAAACCAAGTGGCATCCTCTGGCGTTTAAAAAAATGAGGAAGTGTGGAAAAAGCTGCAGTTCCTTGAGTGTCCACTTGAGGTTGTCTTGAAATGCGAGTCATTGCCTTTTAGGTTCCATATTAAAATATCTATTTTACAGCAGAGATAAACATGATTACAGCCTGGGACTAAAAATTATTTTAGTCTTTATGTCTCATTTCTTTATTGTTTTTTTTGGAGACAGTTGGTAGCGTTGTAGTTCTACAGTTCACTTAGCAGACTCTTTTCTCCAAAGCGACGTACATCAGAGAGTAAGAACAACACAAGCAAGGATCTAGAAAAAAGGGAACAATGTCAGTAAGAGCAAACGATCAGCTTTGAGTCTGATTGGACACACAGGTGCTGACAGGAAGTGACCAGAGGCAAAGCACAACATTGAGGGCAGTTCTTGAGAGCTCTAATCAGTATAGAAACCATCTTATAAGTCGTCGTTATCAAACAAAAACCATCGTCATTACCATCATCATCATCAATAATATGGAGACCATCATCATTCAGTTAGTAGGTATTCATGAAAGAGCTGGGTCTTTAGCTTTTTCTTAAAGGTGCAGAGGCTCTTTGCCAGGAGGCTTAAGTCCCGCCTTATCTTCAACTCTCTGCCTGTTTCTAGGTTTGGAGGTTACACACACACATCACAGGCTCGTCAGTGTGTTGAGGACAGGAAGTGATGTCATGCTGGTCGGGGCTAGCTCTTGTGGTTTAAATGCATGTGTGCGTCTGAACGAGTGCTTCAAACTGAAGCACCTGCTGCCCTCTTTCTCTCCCTCAGTGCAGAAAATCACAGCCCTCAGTCCGACATCTCCTCCTACTCCTCCTCTTCCACTTCCTCCTACTCCTCCTCCTTCCCTCCATCACATTGTACAAGCT
>NC_083623.1:3191881-3214381 GCF_963584025.1 Labrus mixtus
TTGTGATGCATCCTATCGTGGTTTCAGTATGCGTGTGTGTACGTGCAGATCCCTCGCGGTATGACTGTAAAAAGTTGCTGCAAAAGAGCGGCCTTAGATCCACAGAGTCTGATATGAAAAGCTTTGATTTTTTTGGTGAGAACGCTGAAACCTTCTTTTTAATCACACTTCACCGGAGCGTTGGGGAATTATGTGGTGGTATCTGTACCTGAGCTAAAAACAAAAACAAGAATCAAACAGAGTGATGAAATGTTAGATAAGATCAGACTTTTATTAAATCTGAGCCCAGTAGGTATCAAAACCAACCTGCAAGACTTCATATCTCTTATCGTAGGCAATACAACTTTTGGATCTAAAGGTCCTGACACACCGAGCAGACGGCAAAGAACTAGTGGGGATGAAGGCTAAAAAGTTGCACTTGAACACACCACAAAGACTACAGCCGACAGCCAATCACCACATGAGAGGAAATAACTCTCCATGCCAGCAGGGGGCGGTGTTATGATACAAGAAGACCATTTTCACACCGCTGTCGCTCAACACTCGTATTATAGGTCGTCTACTAATGGAGAATAATGTCTGATGAAAAGTTGAAAATGACGCTGGCGTTGTCAGCTCTTTGTCTTTTAGTGGAAAAAGAAAAGAAGAGGCGGAGGAGACAAATAAGGAGAAACCGCACTAATGGGTGAAAGCATGGAGACTACAGAGACATGCTCAAGGGGCTTTACTGAACCTGAGAGGAGAGCTGGAGAGAAATGAAACCTCCCAACAGCCAATCAGAGAGATCCCTCTCACCGACGCCGATTCGACATCGTGGAATCGGCCAAAAAAAGGCCGACGAGTAGGGACCGAGCCGGACACGCCACAGAAACTAGGACGACGATCGCTCACTGACGGTCAACGATCTCCTCGTTGTGTCAGGGCCTTAAATCAACTAAACTAAAACAACAACTACAAATATTTTCATCAACAATTCTTCATTCAAGTTAAGAGATTCATGTCCAATTTTCCAAGACTTTTCACGCACGTTCAGGCCCCAAAAAACGCCGTCAAAGTAGCGTCATAATAATAACATTCCTTGCATTTCAATCTCTCGCTCCGAGGTCGGTGCTCGAGCCCTAATAAGTCGGTACTTTCAGATTGTCAACAGGCTGTTGGTTGGTTGGTTGCTCATTATTTCTACGGTTAAATTAAGTAATGAAAATGTTTTGTGTCTCAGTTTTGGCCTGCTGTTGTCATGGTCACTTTTTGTTCAATCAGGAACCAAAGGGTCCTGAAGTGGTGTAGTTTGCTCGTGGCTCTGCTCTCACTGTGCGAGTTAAAAAGGCGCGCTGTCGTCTGTCCGTCGTCTCATCGTCTGTGTGTTTCCTCATCAACCGAGGAGCTTTAAAGTGACACCACGGCTCAGATTTGAGAGTCTAACGCGACTTAAACCTGGAGAGTAACAGTGAGGCTTCCCACCCTGAGCGTGATGTCACTGCAACATGGCCGCCGCGGGAAAACGGTCTGTTGTTTAAATCCTCACAAGCAGTGAAGCATCGTTTACTTCTCTCAGTAGACCCCTCCCCTAATCGTACACAAAATAGCTACACGTATACATCATAAAAACTCATCTGTGTGTGACTTACTTCACACGGGGTTTATGATCCGCTCACAGGCATTACTCAGGAAGAAGAAGCTGAACGTCGGGTTGTGTCAGTCGGGGCTTTTCTGATTACAAAACACTGATTTAGCTCGGCCGTGTGATGCATAAATTCATGAAGTGAGAATAATTAGAAGCTGTTAAGAAAGTAGGCCAGTTTGGGTAAAGGTCTTTCTCTCTCCTCCTCTCTCTTATCCCTCGGTCTCTCAATTATCTTCCTCTCCACTGAAACAGCCAAACACACACACACACACACACACACACACACAGACACACACATACACACACACACACACACACACACACACACACACACAGACACACACACACACACACACACACACACACACACACAGACACACACACACACATACACACACACACACACAGACACACACACACACACAGACACACACACACACACACACACACAGACACACACACACACACACACACACAGACACACACACAGACACACACACACACGCACACACACACACACACACAGACACACACACACACACACACACACACAGACACACACACACACACACAGACACACACACACACACACACACACAGACACACACACACACACACACACACACACACACACAGACACACACACACACACACACTCACACACATACACACACACACAGACACACACACACACACACACACACACAGACACACACACCGACACACAGACACACACACACACACACACACACACACACACTCTCACACACACACAGACACACACACACACACACACAGACACACACACACACACACAGACACACACACACACACACACACACACACACACACACACACACAGACACACACACATAAACACAGTTTTCTAGTAAGTGTCTCAAAGGAGAGTGCTGCACATCTTTTCTTCTCGTTTCTTCTCCCCTCCTTTCTCCTAGCTCGTCATATTCTTTCCTTCTTTCCTCAAATGTTCTCGACCCCCTCTTTCTCTTCCCCAACCTGTTTCCTCTCTTCTTCCCTCACTTCCTTTCCTCACTCCGTGTCCTCCTCTTCATCCTCTACCACTCATCTCTTCCTTTAATGCTTCCTTTCTCCTCTCTCTCCTCCTTTCATTCCTTCATCCCTCATGTCATCTTCCTTCCTCTTGTTACCTTCTCCTCTCACTTGTTCTCTAACTTCCCTCTTCTTCTCCTCTTTCCTTCACCTCTCCTTCCTCCTCCTTCTCCTCCAGGTGTTTATTCAAACCGATCTGCAGAGCCACAATCCAGTCAACCAGCTCATTAGCTCTGTGTGTGTGTGTGTGTGTGTGTGTGTGTGTGTGTGTGTCTGTGTGTGTGTGTGTCTTAATAATTCAGCCCGTCTCCGTCAGGAGTCCGGCCTCCGCGGCGCTCTCAGGTTCCTGCGCGGCTCTCAGGTGATCTCAGATGAGGCTGACATTGAATGCGATGTGCGAGATGAAGTGTGGACGAGGTTCAGGGTGAAAGTTTTTTAAAATCGGTGAGGTCATCGCTCAGTCGGCTCACACAGGAGACTAACAGTAACGCCGTGTGTCACTGAGCTGCAGGTGCTTCATGTGACACGTCGCCTGCTCGTTAGAAAATAATCCACTCAGAGGTGTCTGAGGTGTTAAAACGACGGAGAGAGAGAGAGAGTGAGGGAAGAAGCGATATTACAACCAGGAAATAAAACCAGTTTAGTTCAAATAAACACCCACTTTACCTCCGAGCTGTCCCGATATCAGAGTGTGAAACTTAGATATGAGACTAGTAACAATCAAACTATATCCATTTATGTTTCCATGGCAACAACAAAAATCGATGTCCAAGGCACCAAATATCAGAGAATTTCTTCTTCAAATTACCAAAAAATGGCAGGAAACTCCTGACTACACTGGGGGCGGCTGTGGCTCAGTGGTAGAGTCAGTCCCTCATCTAGGAGGTTCAAGGGTTCGATCCCAAGCTCCTGCAGCCACATGTACGATGTGTCCTCGGGCAAGACACTTAACCACAATATTCTAGTGCAGCCTCTACCATCAGTGTGTGAATGTGTAGGTGTGACCTGCGGTGTAAAAACGCTTTGAGTAGTCAGAAGACGAGAAAATAAATATACAAGCTCAAGTCCGATCACCGTTTCCTGTACTGTACAGGAACGTGTTCTAGACCAGCGGTTCTCAACTGGTGGGTCGGGACCCAAAAGTGGGTCGCAGAGGCGTTTTCAGTGGGTCGTGAATGTGTGCACAGAAAAAAAAAAGTTCTGCCATAAAAGTGTCTGGAGAGCTTTTTTAAAACATGCTCGTTTTATTCTGTATGTTTTGGACCGTCATGGACCAAACCTCCACTTTTTTTTAAATTAAATAAATCTCTAACTCGTTGAAAAATATCCAAAATGTGGGTCGCGATTTATCATTGAGGAGTAGGTGGGTCATGAGGCTAGACCAGTTGAGAACCACTGGTCTATATGTTGAAAAATGACTCCCACATTTGGGAGGCAGTGGTCAGTTTTGAAAAACTTTGCGACAGCACGAGTCTGGATGGAGATCATTTACGTTTTAAAAAATTGAGTTCAAAATGAAAACCTGGTCGTGTGAATGTCCTGAATGATCATCAACCGCACTGGGAGTAAAATGCATTCCCAGTAAGGCCTGTAGTTCTTTTAGTTTTTTTTTGTCTTCATCACACATGACTGCAGGTCAGCTCTGGTGCAGCAGTGATTACTCCTCATGATGACACAACTCTGTGAGGAATCAGGGATCGTTACATAACTGCAGTAATTGTTTCAGCCCTGCTGCTGCCGCCCAGTTTTTAGTGTGTCATATATCTGCACACACACACACACACACACACACACACACACACACACACACACACACAGACACACACACATGATGCATGCACACACAGAGTTCCCACAAGGCCCGAGTAATAAATTAATTGAATGTTTAGCGCAGAAAATCAAGTCACACCTCATGCACGCTCTCCATACGCCTGTCCAGCCTGCTAACTGTGTGTGTGTGTGTGTGTGTGTGTGTGTGTGTGTGTGTGTGTGTGTGTGTGTGTGTGTGTGTGTGTGTGTGAGCGTGCATGTGTGTCTGCCTGGACGCTCGCTGCTACACACGCTACTCCCTGATCGCCATCTGAGGTAGCGGTGGGACAGATGGTACGTAGGCTGGTCTTTTCCTCGTGCACAATCACACACACTCTCACCACACACACACACACACACACACACACACACACACAGCCGTGCACAGTGTGTGTGTGTGTGTGTGTCCTGACAACAGAATACACACTTTAATGATCGCTTCAGCTGCAGGATTATGACCCCACTGACACCTCAAACACATGCAGGAGAAGTTTCTGTTTTCTGCTGTTCTCTTGCAGCTCGGACCAACGATTCAACAGCGGAACATTTCACATGAACAAAATGCTTCAATCCAACAAGAGGCAGAACTTAAAGCCAATTCAAATATAACAGGACTGAAATACTTCAAGACATCATTTGTTCTCCTTTCAGAATCTCTCTGATTGTCACACGAGATGCACATGACGCCCCGTCAGGCCTCGTTGGTGATTGACACTCCCTCTGCAGTACACACTGTTCTTTGTCTTTATCATTATTACTTCTGGTAAGCTATTGGGGACATGCTGCATTTGTTTTCTAGTATTTTGTCTCAAATGGAGTGACATTGTTAAGAAAGCCGTCACTCCAAAATACAATCAATTTGTACTCCTTAACCGTGTGACCGACTACAAAGGATGAGAGGTGGTCCCCTCTTAGCATGCAGAGCCCGACAGTGAGTCACCAACGATGACCATCTGATGCGGTCTGAGAACACCGACTTCCACCGGACAGAAAAACATAAGGTCCTCCCCCCCAAATGAAGCCAGTGTGTTGCTGGCTGCAGAGCCTGTCGTCCCGGGCGAGCCCTGCTACTGTGATCCCAGTCCTGAAATAGCGGTCTGTGTTGAGGCCCTGAGCGAACGTAGAGCTGGCAGACTTTAGAAAAGTTTATTTTCCTTCATATTTAAGTCCACATGAGAGAACTGAGAATTGCTGCGCAGATGTTAAAGATGTTTCTCCTTGTTAGCTAACTTACGCTAACTGTTCAAATTCGGTTGTCCGTTCTGATGCGTTTGTTTTTACATCCTGAAAAAAATCCATGCCTAGTTTATTAAAACATGAACAAAAACTAGACACCCTAAAGTTAAACATGTCTTCTTTTTAGTCTCCAAAAGTGCAAGAAAAGCTCCCTCACACTGTCTAAACTGCACAAACACATGAGCAGCGTTTCTGTACCAAACGGGTCACCGATGTATTTGTGCAATTAAATGAGACATAAATGCAACTTTTGCATCTTCATGAGACACCGAAAGGACTCAAGAAACGTCTTCCAGTATCCTGACCTGTGAAACCTGACCACAGCTGCCCTCACTTTACTTTACGACACTGCGGATCATTAAAATAAAGGAGAGTTTATCCAAAAAGCTATCCAGACATTTGTCAACCTTTACTTCCTGCCTCCTGCAGCTTCCATTACCTTTAATTGTTTTTGCAGCACACACATCGCGTGTTTCTAAAAATACCTCCTTTAAAGTGTCAATCTGAGTTTAAAATTAGCTTCTATCACCTTCAAACGACGACAGGATGTGGAAATGTGCCCAAAAAAAAAAAGCATTTCATTTGACGCTTGTTTTCTGTGTCATCGTCTCTAATAAATATCTTGATGGATTTGTTTATTTACTGCGTGCCTGCTCGCTTCATATCTGAACTTTATTTGAGCTTCCTGTGACATGTTGAAAACATCAAAGAGCAAAGCACACAGAGTGGTGTTGGCAGCAGCCGGGCGGCACGCTGTCACACATGCAGGGCCAAACCCCCCTCAACACACTGCCCGGGGGGTCCTCAAACATATACAGTAGTGTTTGACCCTGATTTTTGACCTTTGACCTCACTGTGGAGGAGTGGAGGCAGCAGAGCAATAGAGAGAGAGAGAGAGAGAGAGAGGAGAGAGAGAGAGAGGGAGAGCTTCTCTGCAGCAGGAATGAACAGCGGATCACAGGATTATGACAGCGTGCTTATATGATGAGGCTTTAAAATCTCCTCTCTGCAAAAGAAAGACTGAAATATTTTCCAGCACAAGAGCAACAGCAGAGAGAGCGAGAGAGAGAGAGAGAGAGAGAGAGAGAGAGAGAAAGAAGAGAGAGCAGGGCCCAGGCTGTGTGTCGGAGTCCCCCCGGCTGGGGCCCCTCTCTAGACGGCAACACGTCATGGAACATTCCCGGAACCAGCCAGCGCACCACCCACCATTTCTCTCACTCTCTCTCCCTCTCTCTCTCTCTCTCTCTCTCTCTCTCTCATACACAGACACACAAACAGGAGCAAAGAAAAAGATGCATATGAGATAAAGTCATCTCCTCTCTCCAAGTTAAACTCCTGCCTTTATCGAGGTGTTCAAATGTTGTCTCTCTCCGGACAAACATTTTGAAATGTCTCGGGGAATGTCACCACTGTTGCGGCAACGCGGAAATACTCCAAGCGCTAAGGTCACAGCTTTAAAAACTCACTTTTTGAACAACCCCAGCAAGCGCGTGGTGCAAAGATTACAGGAGTGCCATGTCTTTATATTTTTCGTGAAACATGGGTGAACTTCTACGAGGCTGAAAGCGAATGAATGCAGAAAATAATCGACCTTCCAGATGCCAAAAATGTCCCCATCGCACCTCTCAGATCTTGCACTTTCACAGCTTCATATCCACCAGCAGTCTCTCCTTTCTCCCTCTGTGTATCCTATCTCCCTCTCTCTCTCTCTCTCTCTCTCTCTCCCCCCCCCCCCCCCCCGGCCTTGCAGCCAGCCTGGCCGAGCAGGGCTAACTGCAAATTCCTCAGGATATTACGCAACAGGGGTAATCTGCATGCAATGCAATGCGTTGCCCGGGGTATTCCCCCTGCATAGCCTTGCCCTTATAAGCTAAACAAAACAGATCAAGTGCAAGCGGAAAAACAGCCCCACAATGTCAGCCAGGGGGGAGAGAGGCAAGAGAAAAAAAAAAGCCCGCTGTCACTGAGATCTGTGTGAGAATATGGTCCGGTAAAGGTTTCGTTTTCTGCTCTTACCTTGTGTGTCTGCTGCGCTCTCCGGCTGCGCGTCTCCGTCTCCGTGCGAGAATGACAACAAGCAAACCCCCCCCCCCCACCACCACCACCACCACCCCCCTGTGACAGGAGGATCCGAGTCCGAGCGGGGCTTTGACACCTCCGCTTGAGTGTCCGTTAGAAGCAGCGCAGGAAGGCGGGTTTGTTAGAAATCCACAACAAGTCGAGACGTGGTGGTGGAAACCGTCGCGGAGGAAAAGTTGCGCGTAAAAATGGAAGGAATCCTTTCCGACCGGGTTTCTGCTTTGCCGGAGCTGCTCCACTATACTGCAGTCAAGGCAGACAGGACAGCAAAATGTGTGTGTGCGTCCGACTGTGTTGTGAGTGTGTATGTGTGCGTGTGTCAGGGTGAAATCAGGAGACACATACACACACGCACACACACTCCGCACACGGGGGGTTATTCCAAAACGCCGCTTCCCAGAATAGCAGCACAGAGGAGAGAGGGAGAGAGAGTGAGCGAGAGAGAGAGAGAGAGAGTCGGAGCGGCAGAGAGCGAGAGAGAGAGGGCGTGTGTATGTGTGTGTCTGCCTCTATGTGTGTCTATATGTGTGTCTGCGCTTGTGACGTCGTCGGATCCCCCAGCGCGCAGCCAGGGCAGAGCGAGGGGAGGGGAGGGGAGGAGGAGCAGTGGCCGAGGAGGAGGCTCTGTCTGCCGGCGCAGAGGGAGCAGGATTCCCCGGTCACCTCTGGAGCGACCTGTCTGTCTGACTGCCTGTCTGTCTGCCTGTCTCTCTGTGCGCTCAGCTATAGGTTCAGGCCGGAAATGAATGCAGTATTGTACAGTTTGCAGCACAGGAGGATTATATTAAATCTGATCACGATTATTATTTTAGTTATGAATGCACTGAGAAACATCTGAAAAATACAATTTTTAATTTAAAATGAAAAATACAGATTGCACAAAAGCTTTTTCTAGTCCTTTCATTCTAACAGGAGAATCATCCCTGCCTGTTTTGTTGTTTTGATTTCTATCAGAGTCAAATGTGTGTTGTTTTAATTTCAATGACATCGACATCCTGAGATCACAATGTTTGTTTTTTTCATAAAGAGAGTTTAGTTTCGTTTTTTTCTGAGATCAAGACTCGTTTTTCGAGGATATCTCAGGATAACAACACTGGCTTTTTACATTTTTGGGGGAAATCTGGAAGTTTAGCCTCTTTATGTTTGTTTTGGAGGATACAAGCTGCATAAGTGGAGATCTGGAGATGACAACAGAAAATTATTAATCATCACAGACGTGTAGATGTCTCTCTGTAGTCAGGAGATATTCATTTAAAAGATTAAAGCGTGCCTTTATTAGAGAGACAGGACAGTGGATATAGTCAACAATCAGGGAGAAAGAGAGAGAGGGTAGGAAATGATATGCGGAAAAGAAGCCACAGGACAGACTCGATCCAGGGCTGCCCGCCTCGAGGACTACAGGATCTGTACATGGGGTGTGCAAACTACCAACAGACTGTCCACAGTGTCTCTGGTGTAGAGTCTTTAATTTCATGTCTGACAGTAGAGCTCTTGCAGTGAAAATATCTCCATAGTTTTTATTCTCGTTTTTATTAAAGATACAATATGTAGATTCCACCACCAGGGGGCTCTCAATCAATAAATACAATCACAAAAGATGACGTCGAGGCGGCTGGCGGGGAATCATGGGAGTGATTCTCTCTGCTACCCGGTGAAAACGAACTCCTCGTCCAGCAGTCTTTGACGTAACATATGGTGTTTCCACGGCAACGACAAACATTCTGTCTGTCATGGCAGCTTGTCATGGCGGCCGCCTCCACAACACGTCCCGTTACAACTCTAAAATGAAGGATTTCTCTGGCTTTGATATTGGTTGGAAATATTTTAGGTGATGTGAGTGATCAACAAAATAAAATGTAACATGGATTATAATTGATTTCGATATTTTTAATGTAAAATTGTCATAAAATTTGTCATATTGTACGTTTAAGGTCGGTATTGGACGCGTCTTTCTGCAGCGTGTTTCATTTGCACAACAATAGTGATCCATGTCATTCACCTCTGGAAAGATTGAGAGTGAATCCTCGGCACTCAAACCACAACCCCCCCCCCCCCCTCGGGCTCTGAACCCTTTCATCTGTCAAACACATTTAAGGAATACAGAGGAGCTCATTCGGGGCGGCCCCTCCAGCTAATACATTCAATCAAAGCCTGATCAGATCTGGGTCTTTGTACCGGTCGGGTTACAGCTGCATCTTTGTGTTAATAATCTACATTAGCTGCTGTGTGCAGCAGGTGGCAACGTTTTGATGAACGAGCCGAGAGACAAAGCGTCCTGTACCTGAAAGCATCACGTGGTCCGAGCATCCTGACAGAGGGGAACACAGCGTGTGCAGCCTCTGACATAACCGTCCTCTGTCAGACTTTAACGCAGCCTTCTGCAAATAGCCCCCCCCCCCCCCTCATTGTACCTGGGAACACCTAATGACACATAATGGTCCATTCAGAGCGCAGCGAGGAGTTACCTGTGATGACGGAGGAACAGTCGCTGCTTGTCTCGGGGTCGGAGTCGTCGATGGAGCGTTACACAGTGACCTTTTTGTTGTTGTGCTTGTAGAAAGGCATCGGTCTATCTCCCTGGTTCTAACCTGCAAAGTCCAGCACAGTGCCAAAAACTGCAGTTACTCTGGTGACCACTTGAGGCAGTCTCCAAAAGTCAGTCGATTAAGAAGCATAAAAAAATATCAACATTTACAAAAGGAAGAGAAATGTGTGTACAGCCTGGTACAAAATATGGAGTTTTTCTACTCATGACAGCTGCACAGGTGATTCATATTTATAGACAGTTACTCTTCAGTTTTGATGACATTAAGCCCAAAGTGTTGCATGTTTTGGGTTGATGTCTTTCTGAGTGACAGGTGGAAGCAGCCAGTTGTCTGACGCCGCGTGTCACTGAACTAAGAGATGTTGGAGACGTTGTAATTAAGGCAAGACGATTTGAGATTTTTGGCCGATATTGATGTCGATATATGGAAACAAAAAAATCTGATACGATATCTTTCTTCGATCTGTAGAGATACATCTAGTTATACACATTTATTGTGTTGATCCCTTTAAATGCAGTTATGAAACACTTGTGGAAAAGATTTATAATGAAGACGAGACGGTCAATAAATTGGAAAGTAACCGCGCATGTACGTTCGTCACTGCTTGACACTCTGCAGAGTGATGATGCTTGTTGTAATCCATATAGCGCCCTCTGCTGGTGACAGAGAACTGCGAGTGTAATACTGAGAACAGTTTGGGTCGGGTCATTTTGGTGTTCTGGAGTGGACGAGTCAGTCAGCTATGATGCTGTTGCTGTCTCCAAAAGACCGTGTGTCTCACATTGTCCTGTTTCTATGGCTATTAGAAAGTCTTTGAATATCACACCATCTTTGTGTATAAAATCATAAAACAGAGTGTACTAACTGGTATTACAGGTGTTGTCCTGGTTTTAATGGGAGTCCGGTGGCAAAATGAAGGTTTTTTTTCTTTGTTTTGCTTTTTGCTGCAATACCACAAGTTGCCACATGGAGAATTTTGGCAGCTTGACTAAGTGACTTGTTGCCTTCTTAAATCCTTCCTCCAAAACAGGATTAAGAAGAAAGGGCAGAGTGAGCACAACATCTGACAACTCCAAGGTTTAACAGCGACGAATACTCGCCCCGTGTTTATTAAAAAACGTTTAACTTTGAGCAGATTATTAAACTGAAACATCTGCTTTGTTTCAGATGTGATTATACCTGTATCATGAAAACACTGATGGCTCAGATAATTCTGCCTCCTGCAGCACAACTCCTCCATCTCTGCCCCCCCCCCCTCGCTCTCTTACCCTTGGCGTGTGTGTGTGCGTGTGTTTGTGCTGGCCAGCGATAAGTGGATTAACGTCTGCTGTTTCCCATAAGAGGCTCATCGGGATGTGACCTCATCACCGGTGACCCCGGAGTCCCCATGGCGACGCCGTGGCAACACAGCACCATGGCGACGGAGCGAAAAAGCAGCAGCAGCAGCAGCAACCTCTGAGGTGACAATTTGCATCCGCTTTTCATAGACGGCCGCGCAGGAGGGTGGATGCAGTGTGACGCTGTGAGTCTCCTCTCTGGGCGGAGATGAGTGTAGAGGTAGGAGTACATCGTGTAAACCCGGGGTTCATTTAACAATGCTGCACAAAAGAAAGAAAAAACTCCTGAGTCATTAGTCAATGTCTCTGCAGAATGACTATTTGTCAGATAATGACTAATTACTTCAGTGATCATCTGTCACTACGATGAAGCAGCTGAGAGGTTTCACATTGATGCACTTTCATTTTCAACTTCACTAAAGTGATCTTACTATCTGATCATTAAGGAAACATGTTGAAGTGCTGGCTTCTCTGACAACAATGCAGCAGCCAGTATGTCCTCCTTCTAACTTTAGATTCTGCTCCTGAATGCTCTGGATTTGTTTGGACCAGAGAAGGTAGGCGGTTTTAAGGCGACCCCCACACGGTCCGTTTTGGACGCCCCTCGGTTTGCCAGATATGAGAGCAGTTATCAGGTCAAACCAACAGGTGCTGCAGTGATGGAAGCGGGCAAGAGAAGTGGTTCAGATAGAAGTGATTGTACCCGACCTAAAAAGCCTCTGATGTTTCTAATAAGCTCCACGAGCAGAAACGTGCTCAAACTAGGATCAATATTGGAGATGCTTTTGAAAAATGGAGAGAGGTTAGAACACAGAAAGGTTTACAGACCCATGCAGAGCTGGATAAACACTGAAGCTTCAGTGTCCACCACATGGTGACCTGTTGCTTCTAAGAAAAATAAACACGTTTTTTTACAACCTAGAATTTGTAAATGTGGACTGGTCGTCTATAAAATACAAGAAAGTTGTTAAAATGACGACTGCGTCTCCAATGTTGGAAGGAGAAAGTGGGGGACGACATGCAGCATAGGAACAAGGACGGATTCAAACCCACAGCAGCTGCGAACGAGGACTGCGGCCGTCACGTCTCACCTGAGCTCATTACACTGACGACTAAAATATTATTCTGATTGCCCACAGCTTCTTAGCATTAGCATTAGCTAATTAGCATGAGCAGTCTCTGACACGCGGATGATTCTCCCTGCCAATCTTCTCCTCTGAGCAGAGTATCGACTAACACAACGAAGAGTGGACACAATCCCCAGGAAGTGAGTCATGTGTCACGCTGTAATGTAGCCGTTCAAACCCGTAAATCTCCCCCCATTCACTGATTGCATCCACCGTGCAGTTTTTAAGAAAAACAGCCATGAACGAGGAACCTGCTGAGCATCTACGGGAAGTTGTGAATAATCCATTACATAAGAGAGGTGGACACACACACACACACACACACACACACACACACACACACACACACACACACACACACACATGCAGCTGCCTCAGGCTCTTGTCCCAGAGTCGAACTGTAACGCTCTGCAAGACAAAGCACTTCTGTGACAGCTGACTGATTACTAATGCTTACTCATACAGACTCGCGGTCACACACACACACACACACACACACACACACACACACACACACACACACACACACACACACACGTTACCACACCTAGTTTCCCACAGACTGACAGCGAGCGAACGAGCGAGTGGTGTTAACACTCTTTTATTCATGTACACACACACGCTAACATTGTGTATCTTTCCATCTTTTGGGTTTTGATTCTCTTCACGACGTCACATTAATCCCTGTCATCCAACCACATACACACACACACACATACACACACACACACACACAGACACACACAGACACGCAAAACACACACACACACACACACATACACACACACACACACAGACACACACAGACACGCAAAACACACACATACACACACACATATATGTACAGTCATCAGTGTGTTGAGGTGTGGCCCTTATGTTACATAAACATCTGAGGGTAAAGGTGAAACTACCAGGGAGATAACAGTTTCAAGAGGACTTCTTCACATGGTGTGTGTGTGTGTGTGTGTGTGTGTGTGTGTGTGTGTGTGAGAGGAGATAGAGAGATAGATGCAGAGAGTGAGAGATGAAGGGGAGAACACACACACACACACACACACACACACACACACACACACACACACACACATGCTTGCACCTAGACTTCTGTCAGTCTTGACACTAAGGTTGTTTGGGGCTGAACAGCTCCCCCTGCTGGTTAGCTTCAGTACCGGTGATGAGTCAGTGTGTTCATTAAAATGTTTAATTTTCTGGAATCCAAGCTAATTAAACCTTCTTAAATTACTGAAATTAGTTTTAAAATGTATTTAATAAAACACAAACTTGAATTTTCATTCAAACCTGTATTTTTTTTTTATTATTTGACTTTACTTCAGCTTCATTTGGCGTGTTTCTTTTTTTTTTTTTTTTTTCGACAGTAATGTAGCCGCAATAGTTTGGAGCCCCTGAAGTCTCAAAAAAGTATAAAAAACTATTGTGTGTGTGTGTGCACAATATATTATGTTAATAAAATCATATTAATTTGTTTGTAAAGCGTCATTTATTTTAATAAGATTATTATTTTTCACTTTTTGGGACTTCATGGCCTCCGTACAAAAGCTCGATATCAAAATGCGAGATTCTCATTATTCATCAGTATTATTACTGTAGTTGTTGACTTGCTTCTTTAAAGTTTTTTGATTATTTTTCTTTACTTTTTTTTCACATTAAATAGTGTAGTTTAGTTCACCAGAATCAAAAACGACGTCGATAACTTCATGAAGCAGATTTGGTTGCCATGGAAACGCCCCGTTAGCCTGCGTCACACACTACACGCAACAGAAGAAGATAACTTTTTAGCTCTTACGTTTACAGATGTCTGAGAGGTCCTCTTCTTCTTCTTCTTCACCCTCCTCAACGTCCTCCCCATTATCCTCCACTCCGTGATTCACCACCTTCAAACTGTTGAAGTAGCCTAAATATTGTTTTTGTTGTCTCCCATACAGTCAATCAGACTGTTCAGAACCAACCAATCAGGGAGCAGCAAAGTTCTGGTTAACACACTGGCACGTCGTAAAGTGGCACAAATATACATAAAAACATTTTTTTTGTTGTTGTTGTTGTAGTTTTTTTTGTTTTTTTTTAATTGTTGTTGTTGTGTGTGATATTATTATTATTTTTTTTTATTTCTTTCATCATTAGCTCAGTATTTTTATTATTATTATTATCATTACTATTATTATTATTCTTGTCTCTACATGAATTTGATGACATCTAGATGTTGCTCTGCACTGGAGGAGGGGAATGTGAACGTCAGTACGGTGCTGCTGTAAGACGGGTAAGAAGATGTATGTCACTGCTGCTGTCTGCATTGCGTCTATTGTTTGGGGTAAAATGAATTAAAATAAAATAATTGAAAAAAAAAAAAATAACTGTTTTTTTTCATTTACTTTGGCTCAATCCTCAGATGAGATCTTACTGTTTTTCAATTAAGTTCAAATCAGATTAGAATTAATTATCAATTCAGGCATCCTGCAAATGTTTTGTTCTGCACAGTGGTGCAGTGGTTAGCGAGAAGGTTCCTGGTTCGAGTCCCCCTTGGATAGTTGGTGTTTGTGTGGAGTTTGCATGTCTTGTTTTGTTAATTGGTGACTTTAAATTGCCCATATTTTAATGTGAGTGTGGCTGGTTGTCTGTCTCTATATGTCAGCCCTGTGATTGGCTGGTGAACAGTCCAGGATAGATGCATAAAAAACAGTAAAACAGTTAACCTGTGTAATACAAATAAACATTAAGCACAGTACAATCAATGTAACAATCACTTTATTTCATTATAGGTCAGTCAAGGTCATGCCTGCTTTTTACTGTACACCCCGACAACACTGCAATCTGTTTCTTTAAGGGGAGTCCACGTTATGTAATACCTTCTGTCTGTAACAGTCAGCAGAGTTTCCACTGTGGAGCAATTTGGATGAAGGAGGAAGACGAGGAGGAGGAGGAGGAGGAGGAAGAGGAAACATGCCGCTGCCAACTCTTCAGAGATCCCACAGTGCTGGCATATGTGTGTGTGTGTGTGTGTGTGTGTGTGTGTGTGTGTGTGTGTGTGTGTGTGTGTGTGTGTGTGTGTGTGTGCGCACGCCGCCCTATGAAGTGGTAAGCTGACGTCCAGGCTGGTACAGAGAGGCTTATTTTCACAATGGGAAACTTTCCACACATGCCCACTCTCTGAAACACACACACACACACACACACACACACACACACACACACACACACACACACACTCCAGCTTTCTCATGGATCCTCGAGGGTCAGAATATTCCGTCCAATCATCCTGGCATTTTCCACAAAAACTCCTCCAAACCTCAAACAAGCTGCATTAAAAAGTAAAGAAAAACGGTTTTCAGGGGAGGAGCCCTTTAGCAAGGCACTTAATCCTTTAAATATCTCCAGGAGAGCTGCTCAGTGACCGAGTAAATATCCCCTCATCTGCATCGGAAATCTCTCAGCTATGTAAATATTTAGGGGTTAACGGGAAAACTCTGAATTGCTCAATTTGGAAACACACATACAGGCAAAAACACAAAGACACAAAAGAAGAGAATAGAATCTGATTCTCAAGATGTTGTTGCAACCGAAGGAATGATTCCTGTAACGATCTAAATTCAATTATTTAAGTTGACTCTGGGAAGACTTTCTTGACATGAGTTTTGTTGTTGTAGATTTAAGAACTGGTGAAAACTCCAACTCATCACTTCAATCTAATTATCTGTCCTTGGCCTGCAGCCTGATGGTGATTTATTTTTTCTACAGCGGACGGTCTCTAATCTCTTTCACTGAGTAACAACGTCTTCACAAACCTGTTTTGGGCTGACCATTAAATGAGTTAAATAAGTTATGTTATGACAGGAACGCAAAGACACGATTCAATACTTCACTACAAGATACAATACAAAACAATAAAACATGATAAAACACAGGATGAGACGAGATGATACCATACAACAGGACACAGTGACATAAGAGACTTTACAATATGAGGGTATATAAAACATATATATAAACAAATATAGAACATGCAGTAAAAAGTAACAGAGGAGGGTTGGTCATACAGCCGCCGATGTAAACAGACTGTTGTCATGGAGACAGGTGGGGCGCACAGTCAGCGCTTTTCCGCCCGGAAAAAAACGCTATAGGTGGACACGGGGACCTGAATAGAAATCACAAGTCTCAGGGCTGGTCGTCTTGTTTGATTTTGTGCGCCATAAAGAGGCATCAATATTCATTCCGTTCATATAGAATAGAATATAACTTTATTTGAACCAAAATGTGGAAAATTGTCTTTGGCTTCACAAAAACAGAACAAAAAACATGATGACAAACATGACAACATTCAAGCACAGCAGGAAACCAGGAGAGTGCCTGTAGTCCTCAACAACATCACAGTCAGCATGGTTTGTGAAGTTAATAATAAGCCAGAGTGCTAAGACAGTCGTTTCATAAAACAATGTGCAGTTAGTGTTCGGGAGGGGGAGGGGGGGGGGGGGGGGGGGGGGTCGTTTTTTCCTTTATGAATTTAATAATTTTATTGCATTTGGGACAAATGATCTTTTATAAAAAAATTTTGTGGCTCTTGGCAGTCTGAATCACCGACCTGATGGATCCAGATAAAAACTCCTCACAGGACTTTTAAAAAAAGCATCTTTGCTCCGACATCAACGTGTACAAAAGCTACAAGAGGAGAGTTTCATATTCGCTGATTTGACTTGTATCAGGTTGGACCAGGTTTGATTCCTTTAACACTCAGAGTAATCAGAGAGTGAATCATGTCCTGACACTCCATGAAAAACATCAACATGCAGGTCTACAGCATCGTCTGTCAGGGTTAAAAAACAGGATGTTTGACGTAAACCTGAAACCATGCGTGCAGCCATCCGTGAACCTGCGAGTGCAGAAACAGCACTTCACTCCTTCCTGAGTAGCTGCTCGGCGTCACCATGGCAACTGCATCACCTCTTTCCTCCGCCTGCTTGAGGTCTATCAGCATCCTCTCCTTTTCTGTAAACCAGTTCATTTCTGTTTCAGTGGATACTTTATTAGCTTGAGACCAAAGGTGATTTTAGACCCTTTTAGGGGGGGCTGAAGCACCTCTTAGTTTCCTCTCAGCACCCTTTAAATAATCGTCATTTGACAGGGGGCGCATAACACACCAGATTTTTAAGATTTGACAAAAAAATGTAAAACATCTTTATTTTACTTTTAAAATATTATTTAGAAAGTGTAGAAATAATCAGTCATTTTACATCAAAGATATACTACTCAAGCCATATATCATACCTCAATGGGTAGAATATTCCTGTTATCTTAATGGCTTAAAAATAATTTACAACGACAAAGGCCTGGAGGCGCTGTTGGCCTGGTGGTCACAAAAAAAAACACACTTCACCATGTTCCTCTAACTCTAATATGTGTCTCTAGTCTGTCTACAAACCCCCCAATGATGTGAATAGTCCATCCTCTCCATCTTTTACCTGCTCCACTTTTCAGAAAATGTGTGCTCAAACAGGCCGTTTGGAGATTTTCCCTTCATGACATCACAAAGGGCAGTAGCCCCTCCCCCAGGTGGGTGACACTCCCACAGCTAGGTGTTTGTTCTGCCCTCTGAGTCTGCCTTCTCACCGTAAACAATAGGACATGGAGCGAGAGAAAGCACCGAGTACACCCAAGCACCTTCCAGAGAGGGGGGCGTGGTCAGACACAGCTCATTTACATATTTAAAGGTACAGACACAGAAACAGCCTGTTCTGAGCAGGGCTGAAATAGAGGGGTTTATAGACATGATCAAATACAGGATCAGAGTGGATTTAGAAGAAGAAACTTCACACACATGTTTTGAGGAGCTCTGAGACTTATCTACACTGAAGAGGAGGAGAATGTGTCACCTTTAAGGCTTATTTCAGTGTATTCTCACACAAACATTACACTAATTTAAAATGTACAACTTTTCACATTTATTCACACTCATAATTCACTTTTCCTTTTTTCTTTAAATGTATTCTCCAAATAATTTAATGGAAAAAGACTACAAGAGGCTAAAGCATTTCATGTGTTTCTAAGTGTACGGTGGTGTGTGTAGTAGCCCGGCTGTCAGCCCTCCCCTCCCCGCTGCATCATCATCACAACACGGAAGCAGTACACACACTGTGGGGGGGACAGGAGAGGCTGCACACACAGACAGCGAGGTTAACACAGGTACAAAACAGCTCTAAAGAGAAACAGACAAAGGTGCAGGAAAAGGGGGTGCAGACATAGTTAAAGCAGAGAACCTTAAAATCGGCAAAGAGAGAGCGGAGCATCATGGCGCTGATCCCCTCGCAGGTTCTCCGGGTCGCCATCCTGATGTCTTATTTCTCCATCCTCTGTCACTACAAAGCCTTAGACATGCCGGCACACCAGACCTACGGGGGCAGCTGGAAGTTCCTCACCTTCATAGACCTGGTAAGATTACATTTGAACCCTAAAACACCCGGGTAGGTCAGCTGAACGAGTCTGTGCTTCGTGTTGTGGTTATAGTGTAACGCTTATTCAGCGTTTCCTGCTTCCTGTTTGTCTTTTCGGGTTTTAATTCATCGTTTTAAAGAAAGCAGCTGTTGAAATTGCAGTAATGATAGTTTAGTTGTGTGTGGAGTCGTGTTTTAAGCTACCAACGTGCTCTGCTGGGGAGCTGTGTGTGTGTGTGTGTGCGCGCAGAACCGGAACAGGTGTTACGGTGCAGATTGCTCCCTGTCACAAACGATCCCCCCTTCACGCGGGAGTGCGCCTCGTGCACAGTATTGATTTTGCTTTTTGAAGCTCAGGGTTCCCACGTGTCCGGGAAAAACCTGGAAAAACTGTTGGAAAATGAGAGAAACGGGAAAATGTCCTGGATGAATACTTGTTATTCTTCACATAACCTAGTTTTTAAAAAGAAAATGTGGAAAAAAATAGGTTATAAATGTTCAAACTATTATTGTAACTGACCTATATTTTTCAAATGAAGCGCCATATCATCTGCAGGTGACCTATCATACATTTCATTAACGTTTATGAGCATGTACAGTAAGAGTTCATGGTCCAAAACTCCTGAAAAGCTACAAATATATTAAATTTAATACTCTGTTTCAGCTGTTTTCTCAAGATTTAAACATATTTATTTACTTTTTAAGATTTTATTTGTGGGCTTTTTCCTTTATTCAGGTAGGACAGTGGCTAGAGTAGGACATCAGAGAGAGAGAGGGGCGGCAGGTCGGACTTGAACCCGGGCCGCCTGCTTGAAGGATTAAAGCCTCCTAACCACTAAGGTTTGTTCTCCATGAGGATGAGTTTATATCTCGAGACCTTGAAAAAAGTTCTGAAGTGTTTCACAGTAAGCCGACGTTATTTTGAGATAACGACATAAATAAGTCAAGATCTCGAGAAAACAACTGAAACCAACAAAGTTTTATTAGATAATTGTAATAAAATGAAATGAATGGATGCAGGTTTCACACTAAACAAAGTATGATTGAAAACAAAACAAACTGTCGCTCATTGATTTTAAACGGCCTTCTTCAATGAAATTAAAAGTCAAAGTCACTAACATGCCGAGTCGTCCTGAATAAAACAAAACGTCCATCATCTCATTCTGTGGGCTGTTATTACCAAAAGTTGACATGACTGGCTAATAGCATTAGCCTCCAACACAACGGCCTCTTTTTGGGACGCTTGAATGCGTGCATTGTTCAAACTGACTGGTGGCCTTGTGTGTGTGTTTGTGTGTGTGTGTGTCCTTTTTAAACTCATCATTAAAGCGTGAAGTCCTAAATTCAATTTCACTTCAGGGTTCAGATCACTGGTTCTGCAGCTCTTTGCAGAAGCTTTTATAAGACCAGTATAAAGAAGCTACACTCTTAGAAATTCCCCCTGTTAAAAAACGGTAAACAACTGGCAGTAGGGTTGCCAGGAAGTTACTGTAAAATTACGATATATTGCTGTAAACCTTAACAGGAAAATACTGTTGAAAGGATTAACTGTTTAATACTGTTTATTTACACTTCTTCACAAGAGGTATATTTGCAGATTTTTACTGTGAATTGTAAATACTACACTTAGCTATAGATTCATTTTCCTTCTACCAAAATGGACACAATATATTTATTTTCTAAACCTAGTGATTTGATAAACGATTCCTTGCATGTCAGGTTATAAAACACCATGTTTTAAAATAATAAATAAACAGTGCCTTTAAAATTGCAACTTAAAATGTTAAGACAAATGATAAAACTTCAAACTGTCTTCTCAAACCACATCTGTCTTTATTGAAACTGACAAAAACAAAGAAAATACACTTTAGGAACATGAAGGTTAAATAGGCAAAAAATCTCGCACAAATATTTACATTTAGACATTTAGCAAAGGCCATTTCCAATGTAAAGTGCATAAAGAGTTTTGGTAGATACATTTTAAACAGAGAAGTGAAAAAAAAAATCTGTCATAGTTTCATAACTGAACCTGAACCTGTCCTCTGAGGGAAACTGGGTCCCTGGACCTGCACCTCCCTCTGATTTCTCCTTCCAGGCTGAAACTGCCACAAGGATTCTGTAAAGGGAAAAAACAACATTAGAACAAAAGCAGCTCCAGCTGAACAGTGAACATTAACATATGGACAATCCTTTCTGAATATTCTCCATATACAAAGAAGTAAAGTAAAAGTATGAAGTAGAACTAGTTTGAATAAAAATAAGTCCTGGAATTACTTTAAGTACATGAATTCAGGATGTATGGCAGCAGCTTTATGTGTTAAAATAGAAAAAAAAAAACATGCTTCAGGCCAATTCTGACAGTCTCACTAAAGTTTCCTTTTATACATTTTCAAATACTGTATATCATACTATCTATGACCATATTGCCTAGTAGGCCCAGCTAATCATCATTTCTAATTCAATATTTAATCAATAGTTAGTGTCAGTTGAAGCTGAAACAAAGAAAAAGTGACTGTTTTTGTTAGCTAACCTTACCATTCTAGTACCACCAGGCAAGCAAGTCACGTTCCTTATAGCCCAGCCACTTAGTTAACCACATTACAAGAAAATGTTTAGTTTTTTGTCCCATTTAGCAATTGTTAAGATCTGTATTTCAAGCTAATGTTAGCTCACAAAGAATTCACTCACTGTGTGTGTGTCTGCCTGCAGTGTTTCTGTGTAATTTCCAAATCTCGCTAACGTTAATCTTACAAATGACTTCAAACTTAGTAAGTGATGGTGTTAACCTATTCTAACAAGCAAAGCAGTAAGGCAGTAAGGCACTCACCTCTTAATTGTCAGGAATGGGATGGATGACAATCTGACAAAGCCAACTCAACTGTCCTTTCAACCATGTGGTCTCAACTTCTTTTTCCCAAAATGCATTGCAAAAACTACGGTAAATTACTGTTTTGTTTCCTTCAAGCAATAATACAATAAAATATTGTTATAAACTGTTATAATACAGTAATGTCCTGTATTCAAACATAACAGGATCATACTGTTGAAATTTCCTTGTAAATTTACAGCAATTTCTTAACTTAGAGTGTTGACCACGTTGACTTTTATGTGCCCAGATTTTATGAAGTCAACATTGAAGTCTCTACTGTTGTTTTCTAGGATATGGGACTTTTGGGGCCAAAACGATATTGGAAAGAAGAAGAAAATGAGATACTGACATTTATATTGGGCGAT
>NC_083623.1:3221881-3229381 GCF_963584025.1 Labrus mixtus
AGGAAGTAACGAACGAAGCAACGGAGAGAATATTTGTCTTTCTATCAATGCTACGTGTAGTTGAACAGAATCACAACATGAACTAAAGAGTGGAGATGAGCATACTGGAGAACAGGAAACAGAATGCAGCAGGTTCATTAGAGCACAGATGGTAGAGGTCGTCTATGCACCGTGTAGCAGTCACAGTATATAAACCTCACTCCCCCCTCCTATTGGCTCGAGGTGAATTCTCTGGAGAATATCCTGCTGCGTTCTCACATCAGCACACTCAGACTTTCTGCAGAAGAAATACTCGGGGTGAAGTCAGAGTGAAAAATGTGGATGTTGCGTTCACATATTCAGCTCCTCCGGGAAATCTCCAGAGTTTTTCATGAGTTTTCTGCAGGTGTGAACGCTCTGTAATAGTACTGCTGTGTTCCTATTGTTCTACCTCTGTGTCCAAACACCCAAACTAAATCCTTCAGCGTGTGAAACCTTCTGAAGAATGAAAAATAATATTAAAGTAAAAAAAAAAAGATCATCTGCAGTTTAAGGATTTTTTTAAATGACTTTGTTAAAAAAATGAAAGTTTAGGACTACAAGTGTAGTTTTGTTCCTCTCTTGCGTTTAGACTTCCTGCTTCTGTTTGATGCCACCTGTCAATCATGTCCACATATTTCTCCCCATCGTGGCATGCAGACCTTTCCAGATTTTTTTGGGTCACTGGGTCAAGTGCAGCACTTACCAGAACCACCATGCTGTGCAAACCGGCTGCTTAATTATCTTAACCTATATATATAATATTTGATAAATCTTATCGGTGGGTCCAAGTGGTGCAGGGGAACTTCTGGATTGGACTACAGTCAGAGGCGGCTCGCGGCCTTTGATTTGCCGTCTGGAGGAAACCGTTTTTAATCTAATGTTTATGTAACAACTACCACGCCGACTGACTGATAACAGAGTCAGCCACGTGTGAGATAATCAGAACATTTTCAGTCCATGCAAAAAAACCTCCTCGTGAAGCAGCTTCCTCCTGCCAGAACTCGCCCACTGAGCCGTGTGAGGCGAGGTGAGACAGTGTGTGTGTGTGTGTCTGTGTGTGCAAAAAAAAGATCATTCCCATTAAAACTAGTCAAACAGAAAGAAACAAAAGACAGCGTGTGTGTCTGTTTGTGTATCGTCTCGTACTCCAGAACATGATGTAATTACTCAGTTGTTGCTATTGCGGCGTCGCCAAGGACCAAAACAACCAGAACATCACCAACCGCCTCGTGTGTGTGTGTGTGTAAATGTGTGTGTGTGTGTGTGTGTGAGTCCAGTAAATATTTTGCGGTATTCCATGGTATCACTGTTGTTTGTGTATGCTGGCTGCCATAGCAACCGTGTTGCCATTCCCATCGGAGGGAGGGAGGGGCCATGTGATGCAGAGCGAGGGAGGGAAAGTATTTTATTAAATCTCTTTTTAAGACCGAAGCCAACAAAGTGATTGGACGTCAGGCGGTTTTTGTTTTGACAGACTGTACAGACTTTGTTGTTGATTTATTTATCGTAGTGATGATGGAGCATCTTGGCTGAACGCACTTCATGTGGAGGTGACTCGGCTAAGTGTTTTTCTCCTTCAGAGTTTTTAGAGTCTTTATCAAGTTATGAGTTATTGATTTATTGATTTATTGTCTGTTTCTGCACAGAGTTTATATTCTTATAGAGACTTTGCAATCAAATATAGTTTATAGACGGAGCGTGAAATGGACAGTTTGTAGCTTTGGCAAATTTTCAACAAATCTCTTGTTGGGCTGGTAAACGGACTTGAGCTTTTACACTGCAGGTCACACCTACACACTGATACACTTATATAGTTAGAAATTTAAAATACAACAACCCGCTCTGGTTTGATTTTAGTGACCTCTTGACCTTTGTTGTAGAAGATTTTCTATTTGGGATGAACTTTATAAATATATTTGTGTTTGGGATCCAGAGTTCACGGTTCTTTATGAAGAAAGATGATCAAATATAAACTTTATTTTTGGTTATTTTTTGGTCTGATTCAGAAGATGTCAGCTGTGTGTGTGTGTGTGTGTGTGTGTGTGTGTGTGTGTGTGTGTGTGTGTGTGAGGCAAACAGCCACTGAACAACAAACAACTGCAGTTCCTCGAGTGTCCACTTGGGGTTGGCGCCAGAAATCAAAGAATCCCCAATAGATCCCATATTAAAACCTGAGGACATGTGTACAGCTAGGTTTGATCATATTAGACTTAAGAGTTTTGCAGCTGAGTTGACTTACAGGTGAGCGACTTACAGCTGTTTGCAATGAGCTTTAAGCCCCGCCTTGCTGCGGAGAAAATACTAGGAGGCTGGCTGGACAAACTCCCGGTGAAGTCTGAGAGAAAATATCAGGTGTGAAAGCCTTTTAAGATTTAGAATTATTTTTAAATAAAATGCAACAACATCAGTGTGAAAGAAAAGAAATCGCATGAAAATAATGACCTAACATTGGTACATCTTTAAACGCTGCCTCAAACCGTTTTAGTCCACAGCGTTGCTTCAGATTCTCAGAGTGTGTCTCTGATAGAAAGTGGAACACGGTCGTCCCTCCGTGACACGATAAGCTCCTTAACTTGGACGACTTTTACCAAAAATGTCGACTGGAGACGTTTCATCAGCATTCAGGGTTCAAGTGGAGTTCAGTTTAAAACCATGTATCTGTGCAGGACACCAGGACTGAGCAGAAACCCTCTGAGCTGCTGCTCTGTGTGTAACAGCAGCTCCTTAAAGGGCCCTCACTGCTCATGGAACAAAGTGAAAACTAGAAAATACACAAAACACTTTCAAGTTGTCTTTTGATCTGTGCTGCACCTAGCATCTTTGCCGTTTGGTTATGTGACTTAGAAAAGCAGTGTTGACCAGTATAGATGTTTTCTCTATTTATTTGGGTGTCTGGAATTTAGTACAGGAAGTGTTCTGGTTTCTGGTTGTAGTATTAATTTCAATCAGGAGAGACTTAATTAAGAATGAACATTTATTTATTTAACAATTCAGGAACTAAATGTGAAAAGTCTTTGGGGATTAGACTCTGTCATGATGACTTCATGCACTCAGAGGGGTAGTGAGGCCGACAGCAGGATAGGATACCCCCCCGATGGAGTCTAGACCCTGGTGGTGGTGATAGAAGAATGCAGGATGTGATGAGGAGTGGGTCTTGTCTCTTTAAGCTCCCAAAAATACCTTATTTCTTCATTCAACTTGAGCCAGTAATCTGCCCGACGCTCTGTCGCTAGAGCCAATCAATGAGATTTCCTGACTTCCTTAAATCTTAAATGCATCAGAAGTGATAGTTTAGTATCCATTTCTCTTGAGGACGGACCAGACAAAGCTTGACTCTTTATTTTTTTTACAAATCTGCATCATGAGGATGTTGTTTCATACCGCTGCAGAGTGAAGCCTCGGTGTAACTTACTATTTACAGTTCAACTCAGACTCACCAGAAACAGATGAACGAGCGCTCCTTCAGGGGATGCAATGAACCAAGAGATAAGAGTGTTTATTTTGCAGACGTGCAGGAACACACTGTCTCTTCTCAAGCTCCTCATTGGACAGTAAACCACGCAGCGTGATCTATTTCTAGTGCGTAGATTTCAGTTTTTTCAAAGAAGAAAACCCACGAACCTGACCTCACCCAACCCCAGCTGTGTGAAATGGTTTGTCCCAATTTTAGCTCCGGACCACAAGAATGAACCACTGCTGTTCGCTGAACAGGGGGGGATTTTCCGCGGAGGCTGAAAGCTGGCGGCTGGAGCAAAACCCCAAAACCTCTGGGGGGGGGGGGGGGCAGACCGAGACAGACCGAGGGAGAGAGGGACAGCGAGGATAAAGGGAGTATTATTTACGAGTGGCAGAGACTAAACTTAAACATGACCAAGAGACTGGAATTCCACAGAGGCACCCTGGGTAAAAGTGCAGCGTCAGCGTGTGCGTGTGTGTGTGTGTGTGTGTGTGTGTGTGTGTGTGTGTGTGTACAGTATAATGATGGGAGGGAAACCTAGAATTTAAGACCCCAGGAGAGAGAGCTCTTCTGCCCGTCCTCGTCTGAGATGTTTTTATTCTTGTTAGTTTTTCACATTCTTGGCGTCTTCAGTCTGACCGTTTTTAAATCCATCGGAGAAGCCGGACCGGTCACAGGAAGGTTGTGACACCGTGACCTCCTCCGTCTGTGCACAGAACACAACGCACTCTGCCCGATCAGAGACGGGCTTGATTTTCCTGCCACACCAACTTTGAAACTCAATTAATAATACAAGAGGCTTTGGTTACATAATCCCTCCTCATCCTGAATGTTTGCAGGACTCTGAGGGTCAAGATTCAAGATTTTTATTTGTCACATGCTCATACAGATGTGCAGTGAAATGTAAAGACTGTTCCGCAAGGCCATGCAATAAACACTCAAATTACTAAAACACATAAATACAGTAAAATAGAATATAATGTAAAATTTAAAAATAAATATTTGAATATACAAAATATAGAATAATGTAAACAGTGTAAAGTGTCCAGGGTGTCAAAGTGCAATGTGCAGATTGTAATGTGTGGTGTGTGTGCATCATGTAGTCACAGTTCTGTTTTGTTTTTAACTGAGGAGAGTGGAGTTAACAGTCCGGACAGCCTGAGGAAAGAAGCTCTTCCTGAGTCTTTCTGTGGTCGCCTTGATGTGTCGAAGGCGCCTGCCAGAGGGTAGCCACGTAAACAGTCCGTTACCTGGGTGGTGGGGATCACTCATGATCCTCTTTGCCCTGGCTGTGCGCCTCCTTGTGAAGATGTCCTGGAGGGTGGGGAGTGTTGTACCCATGGTACGCTCTGCTGACTTCAGCACCCTCTGCAGGGCTCTTCGGTCACGCACAGTGCTGTTCCTGTACCACTGGGTGATGTTTCCAGTCAGCACACTCTCCACCGCTCCGCAATAAAAAGTCTTCAGGACCTTCAGAGACTTTGAATTTTCTCAGTGGGGTGTAATCCCTCTGCTGTCCTCTCCTGAAGTCCACAATCAGCTCCTTGGTTTTGCTGACGTTCAGGAGCAGGTTGTTGTCCTGGCACCACTGTGTCAGGTTTCCAACCTCCCCCGTATACGTCTGCTCATCATTGTTGCTGATGTGACCAACAACCACCGTGTCATCTGCAAATTTCACGATGATGTTGGAGCTGCTTGTGGCCACACAGTCAAGTGTGTACAGGGTGAAGAGCAGGGGGCTGAGAACACAGCCCTGTGGTGCTCCGGTGTTGAGGGTGCAGGGGCTGGAGGTGTGTCTGCCCACTCTGACCACCTGGGATCTGTTCGTCAGGAAGTCCAGGATCCAAGCACACAGGGGGGTGTTAAGTCCGAGGTTGATCAGCTTGGAATGGAGGTGGGCGGGGACTATGGTGTTGAAAGTTGAACTAAAATCAATGAACAGCAGTCTCACATAGTCCCCCTTCCTTCTGTCCAGATGGGTCGCATGTAAGATCACACCTACAGATCGTTTGCTCTGGTCTGAATCATGGAGCAGGTTCTTCTATTGTTGCTTAATCACCTCACCTTTGGTTTGTGTTCACACGGGATCAAGATGTGTGATGCACGAGGAAAATGTTAACTTATTTAGTTTATATATAAACATATGTAATTGGTAAGGTTGTCAAAAATGATCAAAAAGTATCACAATACAGGTGCGTAGGAGAGGCATTTAGGGCCCGACGGATATGGGATTTTTGGGACCTATACCAATTTTGGGGGAAAAAAGCCCGGCTCAGTTTCGGCAGATGGCTGCTAGTCATGAGTCTGGTTTTTCATAAGATTTCTGCTTCTTAAAGAAGACATATTATCCCCCTCCTCCACCTTTTCAAACAGTCCCCCTGTGGTCTAAATGAAACATCTGTGCTGTGCTTTGTTCAAAATATAACATGAATCAAGCACCAGAGGAGGTTTGTGACCCTGTATAAACCAGCTCTCTCAGAACGCTCCGTTTTGGTGTGTGTGTCTCTTTAAATGTAATGACCCCCCCGAGTTTTCCCCGTAGACATCACTCCTCTGTAATGAAAATAAAAATGACAGACCGTGTAAAAGTTTTGTTCTAGTCTGGGGGTGGAGTCCATAGGTGGAGATACCAGGGGAGGGGAGGAGATTTTTTTTTACCTGAATCCCACTGTGACATCACAAGGAGAGCACATTTGACACGGATAATTTTTCTCTGTGTTGTAAGACTTCTGCAGACCACAAACAAAGGACTGGATGGTTTATTTCACATTTTGTGGGTCAGTAGACTCTCAGGTTACACAGATAAATGTTCAGAAACACTGAAGAAGAGGATTTTTTATAATATGTCAACTTTAAATAACGTTTTTTACTGACACTGTCATTTTGCTAAATGTTGCCCAAATCATCTTCCGAGCAGATTGGGGAGGTTAAAATCACTCTTAACACACCTCGCACTACAGGAGAATCTGACAAGATAATCAAGCTGACTCCGGTCAGGGGGCGGAGTCAGGCCCGAAATCAGACTGATTATCTGGTATTGAGTTCCCTGCTTTAGACAGTGTGCAGGAGTTTTACCACGTTTTGGGTGCTCAGGACTTCTATGTTTGTCGTTGTATTATTGAAACTGTCATAGACATTGTTTGATTTTTACCTGGTACCCTGACGTCCCTACTTGTCTGAGTCCGATAAAAAACAATGCTAAGAAACATCTCTGTCAGCATCACATAAACACTGCTCATCGTCTCCAGCAGCCAGTCTGGGAGTAATTAACAGATGGAAGATTCCCAGTTGATGTTTTTCTCATCGTAACATAACGAGGCTCGACTGCTGGAGAGACAAAAGAGCCCAGAGGTCTGACTTCACCCACACACACACACACACACACACACACACACACACACACACACACACACACAGCTGTGCTCCTGAGAGTGCAGCTGAGGTAAGAGGTCTCAACTCTGCAGAGACAATTACGCCTGGTTGTGTGTGTGTGTGTGTGTGTGTGTGTTTCTGTGTGTGTGTTTCCGTGAAGGCTCGCTGTATTTGGACTGTGCGTGCCCCCTAGTGGACAAATGAGGTAGTTCATTTAAAATCAGTCCAGACGAGAATACATTACCGACCCTCGTTCTTGTAAAAGTTGTGTGATTTCCGAGGCGTTGTGTGTTTGTTGACTCACAGGGAGCACAAATAAAACACACATTCTCAAGTGTGTGTCGACAGAAAATAGCAGCTCATGTCATGACCTCCATTACGTGTGTTTGTGTGTTTAGAATAATAACACACACACACACACACACACACACCGGCTGTATAAAGGGATGAATGAATTATTTAAACTGAACAAACTAACATCCAGTAATCACCGTTTGAGGAGGCGGAGAAGAAGGACAGTTTTCTAACCCTTAAAAGTAGAGTCTGAAGCTTTGTCCTAAAAAATAAAATATAGAATTATACAAAAGTGAAGCTGCTTCATCGTCCCTTTCCGTACATGTGTGATGGTGACTGAGTCTGCAGAGACTCTG